>NC_072377.2:31368787-31671818 GCF_028885625.2 Pongo pygmaeus
GGATACCAGGTCAGGACATCAGGTACCCACTGTCATGCCCTTAATCAGTATCCTGAAACCCATCTCCCAGATTAAGAAATATTACCTGCTGTTGTTATTTATTAGACATATATGTTTTAATCTACTGGTTTGGTATGTGGTGATGTAAATAATTATTGAGAATTGGATGAATAAATTAATGAATTAATGATAATATGTAAGAATTGAATCAAGTAAGAAAGTAGCTTTAGCTTCTTTGAATCTGAGGAGGACTGGATAAAGAATCACTTTTATGGATATTCAAACCGTTAGTTTTTATTTGCCCCAAAAGTCAAATCTTTAATATAGTTAATAATGGTGCATTTTTCTTTTATGGGAGCACTATTTTGCATATTAATTAACTTCCATTGTTGCAAGCTGTAAGCCACCACTGGAAAATTTTTTTTTCCAAACATCCAGCACCAGAAACAGTTAGAAAGAATTTACTAAGTCAATGGACAAATATTTCTACATAGGAATTGACATTTAATAACTTCCCTGAGTCATTTTAAAAAGAAATATTAGAAACTAAAATCATTATCAAGTCAAAAAACATGGTAAAAAAAATATGAATGTCTAAGAATGTCATTTTATCCAGCAGTTTCAGCCATCATTAGCCAAACTGTCTTCATACTTTCAGAAGCTAAACCATGGCTAATGGTATCCTCACTAATAGCAGAAAGACATTTGAGTAAATTCATTTTTTAAAGGATCATTGAGTGCCTTAGCTAGTTAAACCGGAAGCCCACAGTAATCAGAAAGAGGCACTGCTCGCCTTCTCCTATGGTTTCTTCATTAGCAGTGGTAATAACAACAATAGTTAGTTCATAACTAGTACATTGTTAAGATGATCACCGGGGTGTCCTTATACACTCTATTTAATTTTGGCTTCCAGATTGGTCAGTTTATTTCGCGAGCCAATTGCCTCCCTGCCATACCCAGCTCTCCAGAGTTTGCCTAACTTATGAAAATCAAGCTGTTTTCTTTCTGCTTCATGCATCACTGCTAACAACAGCCAAATAGTTGAACACAGAATTCAGTCTTCCACACTTGGGCTATGTAAGCATCTGAAAATGTACAACTGTATTTTTAAAGTCAGGATCCAGTCTCTTCTATCTCATGTCATTGTATTTGCATCTTAATATGTGCATTAGACTCTGTTGCTTTGTTACTAAATAATTGTTCTCATGTCTTTGTGAAACATTTGGTCAGCTCTAAATATGGTGGTTTTTCTTCAGTACCTCCCAATGTGTTTTACATGTTCTCTACTCTCCCCACACACACCATCACACATAGCACCTACATTGCTGCTTCATATACAGTAGGCATCTAATAAATGCTTATTAATTAACAGCAACTAAACAACATGATGTATAGCTCAAACTATTTAGTAATCATATGGATGCTGACAAACCAAGCTAACTCTATTATTTTTAATGTTCAAATGTGCCACTCCCAAACAATGGCACCACATAGTCCTATTCATACAGCTCTTGAGGAGTGCAAATTAGTTCAGGTTTCCATTGATCTCTTTTCCAAACTAGACACAACAGATTACAGTATGCAGTTTCTCCAGTAATTCCTTCCTCATGACAATTTTTCATATCTCCCTGAATCTATACACCTTCTATGTATATCCTTCTAAGTAGAATTGCTATAAAAAATGAAATGGAAAGAAGAGGTAAATCTTTCAAATAATTATAGAATAAAATAGAATATTGTTTTTATGCTTGAATGGTCCAAATTAGTTGCACACACTGATTTATTGTATTGATCATCAATATAAACTCTATTTTAATTCTGCCCAGGGAATAAATACTGGATAATAAAGCAGTCTAATCCCTGCCTTACTGCAAATGATATCAAAATTTTGGAATAAGTCTTCTGCTTAAAACTTTTGAATGATTATGAAAATGATGCTTTAAAGTTGGAGGGAAGTCAAAATCCCTGGCCAGAGAATCCAGTGATTTGTCAATATGCTGCTATTAAAATGAATAGAAATAAATGTTATTTCGGTATTTGTTTCATAAGGAAATTTTTATAATGCTACTCTTTTTTCTTAGAATATAAAATGATTTCAAACTTTACAAAGGAGACTATGGAAGGCATAGACTTTTCTGTTTTTTCTTTTTTTAGCAATTTAATTTCCTCCTGTCCTGATTCTATTAGAGTAACATAAATTATAACAAAAATTTAATAAAGTGGACAGTTAAGTGGATTTAATCTATTCTCTTCAGAATAAATAAGATTAACCAGATGAGATGCAGATTTAAAAAAATATTTTAACTGATAAGGTAAATCAGAAATCAAAAACATCCCTGAAACTACACAGTCAGATAATCAAGGAAAATAATTTTAAAATGAAAATAAAGGGTAACAAGATCATTGTGACTTCTTTCCTTGAAAGATAATTAACCTTTGGAAAGGCTTTCCATCAATGCCGTCTTTGTCAGTTAACAGAGTCAGACACATTCCTGAAAAGCAAATAACAGGAAGCAAGTCTTGGTTGTATGCAGTCTCTAGGGAAGAAAGACTTCGCAAGTTTTTCTTCCCGTTTTTAAAATCTATGATTTTTCTTTTGGATTATTATTTCTTATCATTATACAGATTAATGCAACACATTAAAATCATCAAAATAAATATATAGCACCTGGAGAATTTATAGCAGGGCTAAAATGTAGTAACCATAAGAGTTCTCTATTACACAGCTGGCTAGGAACAGATTTGAAGTCTGATGAACGTGGGAAGAAAAAAAACAGCTTTATGGTTCTTGACAGGCTTTTCAAGTCCTTTGTGGACCTAGTCTAACAGAGATTAAAACTGATTTTTCTCTGGTTGTTAAATCAGCAGATTAGCCTATTTCTGAAAAAGAACAAATGTCCAATAGATGGTTGATAAATAAAATATTAAAATAGAATTTAATAGAATCAAATAGAATTAAAATTCACCTCTCTGGGACAAAACTGACATCAATTAATTCTCCCAAAGTACTTATTTTTTTCATATTTAAGAAAAAAATTACTTTTCAATAACTGATGTGCTGATCATTTTGTTCACTGTGGTTAAAATTAACTTGGGAGTCAAATTAAAACATCATCGTTCTTTAGAAATAACCCTGAACCAGTTTGAATGTTATGTTTATAAGTCAATATTATCATCTATGTTTGTGTATTTCTTTCATGGAAAGGAAAGTGATAATCCCACTATTGCCAAAATGTATTTGGCCTCAGACTCCCAAATACACCATTTCAGATATGAAGAGAGCAATTGGGAAGATGTGGGGACTGTAGGAGTGACAGCTTCAATAGGAGGGGTTTCTAGATATGGTACTTACATACAAGATCAGAACAACTCCGAAAGTTCTTGGTAACAAAGGAACCTACTTGCTAAGAGATCAGAGCTTGGGTGACGGATGTTAAAACTGGGGGCCAGGTGTGGCAGCTTATGCCTCTAATCCCAGCACTTTAGGAAGCTGAGGCTGGCAGACAGCTTGAGCTCAGGAGTTCCAGACCAGCCTTGGCAACATGGTAAAACCCACGTCTCTACCAAAAATACAAAAAAAATAGCCAAGTGTGGTGGCACACACCTGTGGTCCCAGCTACTCAGGAGGATGAGGTAGGAGATTCACTTGAGCCCATGTAGTCAAGGCTGCAGTGAGCCAAGATCATGCCACTATACTCTAGCCTGGGTGACAGAGTAAGATCTTGTCTCAAGAAACAACCAACAACAACAACAACAACAACAAAATCTTTGGAGTAATTAACTGAGTAATAATTCTGAGTGTTGTTATCCCTTAAAATTAGTCAACTTCGTTATCATGAAGCAAAAGTAAAAAGAATGATTCCATTTCAAGTGAATTATCAAATGCTTCATGGGAAAAGAACATAGATGGAGATTTCTTTGGTGTTAAACATTTAAATTTTCATGAAGGATATTTATTCACCTTGAATAAAAAATAATGAAAACAGTTACAAAGCACAAGTCATTGAGTATGCCTTTTTAGTGCTAAAGAAATTAAGAAAATCAACATTCATTAATTTAATATCAAATTGCATATATATGTACTTATTCTTTTATTGGTTGGTCATATGCAAAGTAAAAGAATCTCACTTATCCCCAGTTAATTCTCCATATTCTCATTTCATGTTATCCCATAATGACTGATATAAACTTGATGAGCAGGAAATCTCCTATGTCATCTACACGTAGACTATTCTATAACATCTATGTGTTTTTCCAAACAATTCCTACAATGAATCCTTTTTTATTAGCATTTGAATTTCCTAATATACAGCATTTATAGTGAACCAATTTCAGGAAAATGAAAAAATAGTAATTAACTCCTTTGGATTTATTGCCTTCCAAAGAATGCAATTTTTATTGCTTGTAACACAAAGGATAAATGCTTGAGAGGGTGGATATGGCATTCCACATGATGTGATTATTATGCATTGAATGCCTACAACAAAACATCTCATGTATCCCATAAATACATACACCTATCTACCCACAAAAATTAAACACTGAAAAAGATTGCAATGTTTAATAGAAATTTTTCTTCATTGTAATACCTCAAAATTGAACAAGAAGTATCATATCCCTATTCTCACTCCTGATTTACAGACAAGGAAAAGATCTAAGCCTAAAAAAAGTTCCCCCAAAGTAGATATTGTCACTGACTTAAGACTCCTGTCATTACACAATAGCTTTTTTTTTTTAATACAGTGCTGCTAAGTATGTCAAAACTAACTGCAAAACCCAGGACGCACATGTCCAGATTGGAGTCTGAAGTCCTGGACAATTGTAACTGTAACTTTCCTCACTCTTGCTGTTATCTGAAGTCAATATGTGCAATCCCTCTGAAGAAATAAAAATATTTCAAGTCTCCTTTTTATATTACTTTAAACACAAACACACGCAAGAATGCCACATCAGCACCCTGCCTCCTTCCCACTCCACATACCCCAAACCCCACAGTCACAGAAGGATATGGTAGTCTTGCCAGATGAAAGCAACAGGATGTCTTTGACAGTGAAAGGGAGTTCTTTCTCTAATTGCTTTTAGTCAGTATCCCCCTAGAGATATTTTTTGAAAGATAGATAATAGATTATATGCACACAAATATGTATGTGTATATAAATTGAAACATATGTGTATATATTATGCAGAAGAGCAGAACACATGATATTATTTTCGAGTAATACTTGAAAATGGTCTTATCAGTTGGATAAGATAGACATTTCAGCAGGAGGACAATACAGGCTTGGGATTTGTTCGAGTCTTCTCCTGACAGTGGGCAGACAGAAAGGTTAAAGAGCATGCAATTTGCTTTACCACTCCAGTTCTGTAGGAAAGCAGTGAATGCTGAGACCCATATATTTTCCTTTTTGATGGACATCGATGGTCCTCCTTCTTCCCGAGGCATGCTAGGCTGACACTCACAGTGTTTTATGCACACCATTCCATAGCAATTCTGCCTAGGGTATGAATCTGTTAGGTAACAATGGCTCTCAGATTCACAACAAAAGCCTTGGCTTCAAAGACTCCTCAGCAGCATTTTCCTCCAGAAGAAAATCATTTGCAATTTTTTTTCTTTGTATACGGATACTTTAATAACAGGCTGCTGAAGTTTTGAAGGAATTCCAATTTATGCAAAATGAAGAAAGCGAGGAAAAAATAACAATGATAATGATACTAATATAAACTCATACTTCAAAAGGCCTGCAGTGGTATTGTGTTTATTGCAGCACTAGACACCTTATCAGTTATCCCCCTAAAGGTGTTTAAAATGGGCTTGGGAGGTTTGAACCAAACTCTGTTAGCAGTTAATCAGCCACAGTTTAGAATATATTGGCATATTTTTCTAGAGAGAAAGAAAGGAAGAAAATGAAAGCAAAGATTTTTTTTTTTTATGATAGCAGTTTTACTAACCTTGTGGAAAGAGATTTATTTTTAGACAAATGTAGGGTCTGACCTTTCATGTTTCAAGACATCCTGGCATAGTGCGGGCTTTCCTGTTATCTTTTGCTTCTGCTTGTACCCTAGAGGCAAGTCCCTCCTATCAAGAGCCAGATTAAGGGAAATTTTGGAAGAAAGAGACAGGCAGGAATAAACTGGAACTAAAGCCCTTAATATCCATGAAGTGATTAAAATGCAGCCATGCCCAACAAGACCACACTGCTGTTATCAAACAGACATTGACAACTTCTTTGAACTCAAGTCAATGGTATAAGGGGGAACATAAAAACTTTTAAGTTTGGGGTGTCTCCAGGAAATATACTCAGATTTCTCAACACACACTGGCAACGTTCACACATTACCCATCGCTGACAGCGATCTCACACTTCGCTTGTCCTCTGCCAAATGGAGTCTAGGGCCTCATCCAGGAAAGCAGCATGCTGCCCAGGTGTATGGGATGACTGGCTAGTTTATCGATTTGTGATGCTTCAAAAGTTGGCAAATCAAAAAAAAAACAACAAAAAAAACACGCTGTACTGCAGATTACACACATTTTAATCCACTGCTGTTACTGATCAAAAACAGTTTCACCAACTACATTGTTTTTGGAATCTAGTTTTCAAAGAAACTAGTAGAGAGGGGATTCTTTTTCCATTTTGACTTTGGCCATGACACTGAAGAAATACCTTACCTAAATGTTTTTCTGGGTTTTTTTTGTGGGGAAGGGGGCAGAAGTTCAGGAGAGGAGCATCCATGCAAAATAAAAATAGCACCTCACTCTCATGTATTAGGGGAAGCTAGGTAAAGGACTTATGCATAGAAACTATCTACTATTTTGTAACTTTTCAATAAACCTAAAATTATTTCAAAGGATAAAGGAAAAAAAAAGTAAACCAAGATGCAAGTACCTGAAGCTAGCTGCAATTCTTCTCTGTAAGAAAATCTACTTGAAGATCATGTAAATAATAACGAAACGGCTTTCCATTCTGATCACAGAATAAAAGAGACTTATTTACAAACAAAAAAAGAAAAACAGTAAGGAAAAAAGGCACTAGCATCTTATTCTATTTGGTTTTCTCTTTGCTAAATTGCTAAATGAACAACCAACATGCTCAAAATAGAACTAATAACTGCAATCAAATATAAGAATATTTGTATTTTAAAAGATTTACATTTAAGCTCCATATCTGTGTTAGCCAAGATTCTTTTCACTTCCACCTATGAAAACCAACCTCACTAAACCATCGAAAGTCTCAGTGGCTTATTCATCTGTTAAAGCATCTGTGCAATGCTTGACAAGCCATCCTGGGGCCATGGAGAAGCAAGAATGGGGACAGTACAAAGGATGCTATACCTTTGGAAGATCTAGTGTGAAGAGCCCTAGACTGCCATGTGCTGTCACTAGGATAAAATCCAAAAGGTGCAAGCAGGTATCACTTACTATTACAATTTAGTATTAATGAAAGCATTTGAAAATCTGTGTATGAGAAAGTGTATTTGCCATCTCACATGGCAGGGGCTTGGCATCATGAAGAATCTTGGCTCATTGCTGATTGGCAGAGTCTGTAACGTCTGAAACTACTGAATAGAGAACGGATTGGTGGTCCTCAGATGACATTCGTCATCACCAGTGCACTTGAGGGTGGTGCTTCTGACCGTAACATTTCCAGCATCCATGATTTCCAACTGTCAGTGTAACAACTCATAATCTAGCCATACAATATTATCCTGAGTGCAAACGTCTTAAAAAGTGGACCAAAGTTATTCAAAGAGTTGAACTAAAACGTTCTCATTTTTCATTATCATATCAGGCAAAAAATGAACGACTCTTTTAATTTTTTTATTATTTATATCTATTTTAAAACAAATAGATATAATTCCCATAGGTCAATAGTTCAATTGCCACCATTCTCCCAAGTACCCTGTGGGAGGATTAGTTAAGAATGATTATGTAATACAGTTCTAGAACTGAATTAAGAAAGATAACGAGCTGATACTCAGTGCACTTTATGTATAATTAATAACTGAATCTGCAGAGTCTTTGAGATATGGTAATATAGCATATTTTCTGATTATAAAGTATTCTACTTAAAAAAATTACATAGCTCAGATTTCTGTCTTATATTATCCCCATTTTACAAAAAGGAACCCCAGCATCTAAACCAAAAACATTCTTCTTAACCAAAAACCATTTAGACAATTGTCAAAATATATGCAAAAAGGTCAATAAAATGCTTTTATCTTTTAAATCACAACAGCCATAAAATGGGATAAATTTTTCAATGTGTTCATTATTTATATCATCTCCATTTCAAAACACATATGCTCTTCATTTTTTCTCTGGCTTCCGCTTTGCTATTTTCACTCTGTTGAAGGTTGAGAAATCAGAAAAACTAGCTTAATTCATAAATAGGGATAAGAAAGCCCTAATTAAAATCCTGAGGATTGGCTGGGCATGGTGGCTCATGCCTGTAATCCCAGCGCTTTGGGAGGCCAAAGACAGGCAGATCACATGAGGTCAGGAGTTCGAGACCAGCCTCCAACATGGTAAAACCCTGTCTCTACTAAAAATACAAAATTAGCCGGATGTGGTGGCTTGTGCCTGTAATCTCAGCTACTTGGGAGGGTGAGGCAGGAGAATTAATTGAACCCAGGAGGCAGAGGTTGCAGTGAGCTGAGATCTCGCCATTGCACTCCAGCCTGGGCAACAAGAGTGAAACTCCTCCCTCTCAAAAAAAAAAAAAAATCCTGAGGGTCTAGTTAGGAGAATTTTCACCAAATACCAACCCACAGATTTTTCTGGGATGTACATCATAAGCAACTACTACAACTCAGAGAGCTTTTCTAATTTCAAGCTGTTACTGAAATTTCAAATGGTTAAAATTGCCAGATAAGGGATGCCACAATGAGTAAACAGTGGTATGTGTATTCTTTTTCAACAGGTATATTTCTTCATTTTAAATTGGCACTTGGCATAAGCACTTCTTAAGCTAAGCAGCATTCTTAAAGAAAAAAGAAAAAGGTCAGTGCTAACCCAACATGATTAAAAAGAAATACTCCATAATGAGAGGTTATATCAGTACTTTACAAAGCATTAGAAACTTAATTTAAGATATTAAAATAGTCTGGACATCATTCTGTTGAAAAAGTACAGAGAAGTATTTCTAAAAATAATATAGGTTCTTGGCAATATGAACTCTGAGGAGAGATTAAGTGAATAGATAATGTTTAGCTCCTCAAAATTCACTTATGGAATTGGAGAAGAACAATTTAGTAGAATATAAATAATCTACCTGAAAGGGAAATGCACAAGGGAAAACAACTGGAGATGCTACTAGTCAGAAAGACAGCCAAAAATAATAAGCTTAACATCTTTTTTTTTTTTTTTTTTTTGAGACAGAGTCCACTCTGCTGCCCAGGCTGGAGTGCAGTGGCAGAATCACACCTTCTGCAACCTCTACCTCCAGTGCTCAAGCAATCCTCCCATCTCAGCCTCCCAGGTGGCTGGGTCTACAGGCATGTGCCACCACGCCTGTCTAATTTTAAAATTTTTTGTAGAGACAGGGTTTTGCCATGTTGCCCAGGCTGGTCTCGAACTCCTGGTCTCAAGCAATCCACCTGCCTCAGCCTCCCAAAGTGCCACTGCATGGGCCAAACTTCACCACTTTAACAGTAAGTGTCAGATAAAGCAATATTCTTAGGCGGTAAATACAAGAAAGTAATGCAACCATATACTTACTATAATAAAATCACTCTTTCTTCCCCCTCCAGCAATAATCTAAAAGAAAGTGTATCTTGTCCTCCATCAAGATCAATTAAATATCCACTCATTGGTTCAGAGTATGGTCCTAGGAACCCAGATATCTGGTGTGTATTTAATACATAATAATTAGAAATTTTCCTTGTTCTAAAGTAAAATAATCCACATGTATTTTTGACTGTTTTAGAATGAAAGAAGCAACAGATTAAAGAGAAGAAAAATGAAAAGTAGACCTGTCAGCCTAATTACCAACTGAGTGTATTTACTAAATTCTCATCATGCATCCTTCCTGAAGATAGAATTAATTAAAATTATTTTTAAAATTCTGGCCCTTATGAGTCTACAACAACATAAAGGCCAAAATTTTTGAAACACAGAAAGTCCAGTTATCTATACACAGAAGTTATATGAAAAATAGAAGAAATACTTGCAATGCTTTCAGTAAAGACTTCAAAAAGAAAAGAATTTTAAAAATTATAATTCAATCTTAGTATTTCCCAAAAGGCATGTTACCTGTAAAAGCCCACACAGGGTAAGCCACATAGAGCCTTTCCAAATATTATGGTTATTGGAGATCACTTGAGCTAAGTACAGGAAATAAATCACAGCTCATGGTGGAAACTGTCCAAGTGTCTTCTTCTGACTCCCAGAACCATCACTGCAAAGCTTCAATTTACTTAATATTAGTGAGAGAAATCATATAATATGTATCTTGATCATGCATAACACTATGTTTAATAATTGTTAGATACATAGAAACAAAATATATTCCCCATTCTCAAAAGGCTTCAGTGTAATCAGCAAGGAGAAAAATGACAAGAATTAGGGAGAAAACCAATGCTTCTTAAATAATTTAGTACAATAAGAAAATTGCCATCATGATTAATAAATATTCACTTAAAAGCACCTACTTCTCCTTCAGAGTTCAGCTCAAATGTTATTTCTTCCAGGAAATCATTATTGAATACTCCTCTTCCTTGACTTAACAGAAATTAAGTCAGGGACCTTTAATATATGTTCTTATTACCCATTCTATTTAATAACAAAGTATTTGTACTTATCATGCTCTGGGTTTTTTTGTTGTTGTTGTTGTTCACACTGTTTACTCTTTGAAATCAGGCATTATGTCATTTTTGTAGATAAATTTCTAACAAGAGAAAACTACGTCTTTAGGTCTGACAAGTAGGAAATGTCTAATAAATATTCATTTAATTAATCAATAACACCTAGTATCTGCTTAATAAATGTTTCTAAATTTTGTTGAATTGCCAAGCGCACAGAGAAGAAGTATTTCAATTTCAAAAAATGGAACAATTTCAAAGGAATGTGGGGAACTCATCACTTTAAATTTTAGCCACATCACTTTCATTTCTTATTTTGAGACAAGGTCTCGCTCTGTCACCCAGGCTCATGTGCAGAGGTGCAATTATGACTCACTGCAGCCTCCATCCCCTGTGCTCAAGCAATCCTCCCACTTCAGCTTCCCAAAGTGTTGGGATTACAGGCATGAGCTATGCCATACTATTCAACAGAGTTTATTCCAATGATATTTCAATCTCTCCAATCTCAAATTCATAGACAGAAAGGATAAAATTTTTCACCACCTCAATAGTCCAAAGATAGTAATTTGACTTCTCAATTCAAAAATCGTACATTTATAGATTCCAACTTTAGGATGAGAAAGCTCATCATTGCATATAAGAGTTCTCTGACTTAAAATGTCATGTGTATACCATATAAAAGACACATGACAATTATTTTTTCAGGAATCTTTAATGAAGGCAATAATTTCTAATCTATTTTCTAATGCAGAGGTCCCAAAATGACCTATTTTGAAATGCTACCTAGACCTGTATCAACTACTAAAGCTCAGCAATTGAAATACTTGAATGCTGCAGGCATCGAATACAATAAATGTTATTCATTCATTTATTCATACAATCAATCAACACATGCATTTTGAGCACTTCCTGTGTTCCCAGACATGGGCCAAACATTGCAAACACAAAGGCAATTAAAAAATAGAAAAAGATATAGCCTAGCCCCCGCCAAGCTCACCATCTAGCCAGTGAAAGGAATGGATACTAACCACACATTCGCATGATTGTAAAACTGCAGCATCGAGCAAATGATACAAAGAAGATGTACTAAGAGAGCTGAGTCTCTCAGGGCCAGAGAAGGTTTTTCTAAGAAACTCAGCATAGCTTAAATCTGAAGAAAAGTAGCCTCTTGGGGCAGAGGGAAGGATAAAAAGAAGCTTCCAGGCAGGGGGAGCAGTATATACAAATGACCTGTGATAGAAAGAACTGAAGCCATGCGAGGGACTGAAAAGGCTATTGGAGTGGGAGTGCATAAAACCGTGTCCTGCAGATGGAGGCAGTGAGATCCCGGTGAACCAGCCTAAGCTGGTCCTCTACAGATGGCAATATAAGGTTTTTCTATTTATTCTAAGAACAGTGGGAAGCCATGGAATTTTTCTAAGCAGAGTAGTGACAAGATCTACATTCTCAGCCTATCACTGTGACTGCAGAGTGGAGTACAAATTTGCATGAGCGTGGAGTGACTGTGGAAAGCCCTTTTTGGAGGGATTTAGAGTGGTCCGGCAAGACACTGTGTTGGCTTGAAGCACAGTGTCTGTGGCATGGAAAGAGGAGAAAGACATGTAGGTGGAAATGTCTATTGCACTCAATGATGGATTGAATCCACTTACGGGGAGTGAGAGCTAAGATTTATGAGTAAGTTCTAGCTTTATCTTATTCCTTGTGCTTTAGAGATGGAGGGTTTTTTTGTTTGTTTGTTTGTTTGTTTTTTCCAGATGAAAGAGTCCTGTTAGTTTTTCAACCCCCAATTCCAAAATGGACTGCGTGAACACTTCCTTTCACATCACACCCAGGACACCTGGTAAAGGAGTAGGAAGGTTTATGTCATACGCATGTGCACACAGACACATGATGGACAGCCCATATCTAATCAACTCTGCTTAATATGGACCAAAATACATTGAATTTAGTTTAATCAAAATATAATATCAAATAATGAAGGATTCTGGGCAGATGAACACTAGATCCATTTGACAAAGAAAAACTTGTTGATTTTCTTTTCCTCCTTACTTGCTGCAGATGCTGCTTCACGAGTGCCTGAGACCTGAACCATAGCATCTCTCAACCATGCGACCATGAGCTTGGGGAGACAATGCCAACTACTAAGGCAGGAAAGAAATCATGGATCATGGATGTCATTGTTGAGCCATCCCGGAAGCCATAGACCTGACGGTCATTTGTTATGTGAAATAATTAACTATCTTGTTTGTTTGTTTACAGCCATTGCTAACTTCCACCAGATAAGGTATACTTCTGAGGCTGAAGTGCAAGAAATACGAAATTCAAATCTTTCAAATGATAAAAAGAAACCCACACTGGAAGCAGCTCATGATATATGACACATCCAAAACTCTACATAAGAATGTCCTGAGGGTGTCCAAGATGGCCGAATAGGAACAGCTCCAGTCTATAGCTCCCAGCGTAAGCGATGCAGAAGATGGGTGATTTCTGCATTTCCAACTGAGGTACCAGGTTCATCTCACTGGGGCTTGTTGGACAGTGGGTGCAGGACAGTGGGTGCAACTCACCGAGTGTGAGCCGAAGCAGGGCGAGGCACTGCCTCACCCAGGAAGCACAAGTGGTCAGGAATTCCCTTTCCTAGCCAAGGGAAGCTGTGACAGATGGCACCTGGAAATGGGGTCACTCCCACCCTAATACTGCACTTTTCCAATGGCCTTAACAAATGGCACACCAGGAGATTATATCCCGTGCCTGGCTCGGAGGGTCCCATGCCCATGGAGCCTCACTCATTGCTAACACAGCAATCTGTGATCCAACTGCAAGGTGGCAGCGAGGCTGGGGGAGGGGCACCTGCCATTGCTGAGGCTTGAGTAGGTAAACAAAGCAACTGGGAAGTTCGAACTGGGTGGAGCCCACCGCAGCTCAAGGAGGCCTGCCTGCCTCTGTAGACTCCACATCTCGGGGCAGGGCATAGCTGAACAAAAGGCAACAGAAACCTCTGCAGACTTAAATGTCCCTATCTGACAGCTTTGAAGAGAGTAGTGGTTCTCCCAGCATGGAGTTTGAGATCTGAGAACAGACAGACTGCCTCAAGTAGGTCCCTGACCCCCGAGTAGCCTAAATGGGAGGCACCCACCAGTAGGGGCAGACTGACACCTCACATGGCCAGGTACCCCTCTGAGACGAAGCTTCCAGAGGAACGATCAGGCAGCAACATTTGCTGTTCACCAATATTCGCTGTTCTGCAGCCTCTGCTGCTGATACCCAGGCAAACAGGGTCTGGAATGGACCTCCAGCAAACTCCAACAGAACTGCAGCTGAGGATCCTGACTGTTAGAAGGAAAACTAACAAACAGAAAGGACATCCACACCAAAACCCCATCTGTACGTCACCATCATCAAAGACCAAAGGTAGATAAAACCACAAAGATGGGGAAAAAACAGAGCAGAAAAGCTGAAAATTCTAAAAATCAGAGCACCTCTCCTCCTCCAAAGGAATGCAGCTCCTCGCCAGCAACGGAACAAAGCTTGATGGAGAATGACTTTGACAAGTTGAGAGAAGAAGGCTTCAGATGATCAAACTTCTCCGAGCTAAAGGAGGAAGTTTGAACCCACCACAAAGAAGCTAAAAACCTTGAAAAAAGATTAGACTAATGGCTAACTAGAATAACCAGTGTAGAGAAGTCCTTAAATGACCTGATGGAGCTGAAAACCATGGCATAAGAACTATGTGACGAATGCACAAGCTTCAGTAGCTGATTCGATCAACTGGAAGAAAGGGTATCAGTGATTGAAGATCAAATGAATGAAATGAAGCGAGGAGAGAAGTTTAGAGAAAAAAGAGTAAAAGAAATGAACAAAGCCTCCAAGAAATATGAGACTATGTGAAAAGACCAAATCTATGTCTGATTGGTGTATCTCAAAGTGACGGGGAGAATGGAACCAAATTGGAAAACACTCTGCAGGATATTATCCAGGAGAGATTCCCCCACCTAGCAAGACAGGCCAACATTCAAATTCAGGAAATACAGAGAAGGCCACAAATATACTCCTTGAGAAGAGCAACTCAAAGACACATAATTGTCAGATTCACCAAAGTTGAAACGAAGGAAAAAATGTTAAGGGCAGCCAGAGAGAAAGGTCGGGTTACCCACAAAGGGAAGCCCATCAGACTAACAGCGGATCTCTCAGCAGAAACTCTACAAGCCAGAAGAGAGTGCCGGCCAATATTCAACATTCTTAAAGAAAAGAATTTTCAACCCAGAATTTCATATCCAGCCAAACTAAGCTTCATTAAGTGAAGGAGAAATAAGTCCTTTACAGACAAGCAAATGCTGACAGATTTTGTCACCACCATGCCTGCCCTACAAGAGCCCTGAAGGAAGCACTAAACCTGGAAAGGAACCAACGTTACCAACACACCGGTACCTCAGTGTGTGAGGTGTCAGTCTGCCCCTACTGGGGGGTGCCTCCCAGTTAGGATACTTGGGGGTCAGGGACCCACTTGAGGAGGCAGTCTGTCCGGTCTCAGATCTCAAACTCCATACTGGGAAAACCACTACTCTCTTCAAAGCTTTCAGACAGGGACATTTAAGTCTGCAGAGGTTTCTGTTGCCTTTTGTTCAGCTATGCCCTGCCCCGAGAGGTGGAGTCTACATTCCAAATTTTAAAGAGCATCAATGCTAGGAAGAAACTGCATCAACTAACGAGCAAAATAACCAGCTAACATCATAATGACAGGATCAAATTCACACATAACAATATTAACCTTAAATGTAAATGGGCTAAATGCTCCAATTAAAAGACACAGAATGGCAAATTGCACAGAGTCAAGACCCATCAGTGTGCTGTATTCAGGAGACCCATCTCACGTGCAGAGACACACATTGGCTCAAAATAAATGGATGGAGGAAGATCTACCAAGCAAATGGAAAACAAAACAAACAAACAAAAAAGCAGAGGTTGCAATCCTAGTCTCTGATAAAACAGACTTTAAACCAACAAAGATCAAAAGAGACAAAGAAGGACATTACATAATGGTAAAGGGATCAATTCAACAAGAAGAGCTAACTATCCTAAATATATATGAACCCAACACAGGAGCACCCAGATTCATAAAGCAAGTCCTTAGAGACCTACCAAGAGACTTAGACTCCTACACAATAATAATGGAAGACTTTAGCACCCCACTGTCAATAATAGACAGATCCACAAGACAGAAAGTTAACAAGGATATCCAGGAATTGAACTCAGCTCTGCACCAAGCAGACCCAATAGACATCTACAGAACTCTCCACCCCAAATCAACAGAATATACATTCTTCTCAGCACCACATTGCACTTAGTCCAAAATTGACCACATCGTTGGAAGTGAAGCACTCCTCAGCAAATGTAAAAGAACAGAAATAACAAACTGTCTCTCAGACCACAGTGCAATCAAACTAGAACTCAGAATTAAGAAACTCACTCAAAACCACTCAACTACATGGAAACTGAACAACCTGCTCCTGAATGACTACTGGGTACATAACAAAATGAAGGCAGAAATAAAGATTTTCTTTGAAACAAATGAGAACAAAGACACAACATACCAGAATCTCTGGGACACATTTAAAGCAGTCTGTAGAGGGAAATTTATAGCACTAAATGCCCACAAGAGAAAGCAGGAAAGATCTAAATTGACACCCTAACATCACAATTAAAAGAACTAGAGAAGCAAGAGCAAACAAATTCAAAAGCTAGCAGAAGGCAAGAAATAACTAAGATCAGAGCAGAACTGAAGGAGATAGAGACACAAAAAAAAACCCTTCAAAAAATCAATGAATCCAGGATCTGGTTTTTTGAAAAGATCAACAAAATTGATATACCACTAGCAAGACTAATAAAGAAGAAAAGAGAAAAGAATCAAATACATGCAATAAAAAATGAGAAAGGGGATATCACCACCGATCCCACAGAAATACAAACTACCATCAGAGAATACTACAAACACCTCTACGCAAATAAACTAAAAAATCTAGAAGAAATGGATAAATTCCTGGACACATACACCCGCCCAAGACTAAACCAGGAAGAAGTTGAATCTCTGAATAGACCAATAACAGGCTCTGAAATTGAGACAATAATTAATAGCCTACCAACCAAAAAAAGTCCAGGACCTGACAGATTCACGGCCAAATTCTACCAGAGGTACAAGGAGGAGCTGGTACCATTCCTTCTGCAACTATTCCAATCAATAGAAAAAGAGGGAAACCTCCCTAACTCATTTTATGAGGCCAGCATCATCCTGATACCAAAGCCTGGCAGAGACACAACAAAAAAAGAGAATTTTAGACCAATATCCCTGATGAACATCAATGCAAAAATCCTCAATAAAATACTGGCAAACTGAATCCAGCAGCACATCAAAAAGCTTATCCACCATGATCAAGTGGGCTTCATCCCTGGGATGCAAGGCTGGTTCAATGTATGCAAATCAATAAACATAATCCAGCATATAAACAGAACCAATGACAAAAACCACATGATTATCTCAATAGATGCAGAAAAGGCCTTTGACAAAATTCGACAGCCCTTCATGCTAAAAACTCTCAACAAATTAGGTACTGATCGGACATATCTCAAAATAATAAGAGCTATCTATGACAAACCCACAGCCAATATCATAATGAATGGGCAAAAACTAGAAGCATTCCCTTTGAAAACTGGCACAAGACAGGGATGCCCTCTCTCACCACTCCTATTCAACATTCTGGGCAGGGCAATCAGGCAGGAGAAAGAAATAAAGGGTATTCAATTAGGAAAAGAAGAAATCAAATTGTCCCTGTTTGCAGGTGACACGATTCTATATTTAGAAAGCCCCATCGTCTCAGCCCAAAACCTCCTTAAGCTGATAAGCAACTTCAGCAAAGTCTCAGGATACAAAATCAATGTGCAAAAATCACAAGCATTCCTATACACCAATAATAGACAAACAGAGAGCCAAATCATGAGTGAACTCCCATTCACAATTGCTTCAAAGAGAATAAAATACCTAGGAATCCAACTTACAAGGGATGTGAAGGACCTCTTCAAGAACTACAAACCACTGCTCAATGAAATAAAAGAGGACACAAACAAATGAAAGAACATTCCATGCTCATGGATAGGAAGAATCAATATCATGAAAATGGCCATACTGCTCAAGGTAATTTATAGATTCAGTGCCATCCCCACCAAGCTACCAATGACTTTCTTCACAGAATTGGAAAAAACTACTTTAAAGTTCATATGGAACAAAAAAAGAGCCCGCATTGCCAAGTCAATCCTAAGCCAAAAGAACAAAGCTGGAGGCATCACGCTACCTGACTTTAAACTATACTACAAGGCTACAGTAACCAAAACAGCATGGTACTGGTACCAAAACAGAGATATAGACCAATGGAACAGAACAGAGCCCTCAGAAATAATACCATACATCTACAGCCATCTGATCTTTGACAAACCTGACAAAAACAAGAAATGGGGAAAGGATTCCCTATTTAATAAATAGTGCTGGGAAAACTGGCTAGCCATATGTAGAAAGCTGAAACTGGATCACTTCCTTACACCTTATACAAAAATTAATTCAAGATGGATCAAAGATTTAAATGTTAGACCTAAAACCATAAAAACCCTAGAAGAAAACCTAGGCAATACCACTCAGGACATAGGCATGGACAAGGACTTCATGTCTAAAACACCAAAAGCAATGGCGACAAAAGCCAAAATTGAGAAATGGGATCTAACTAAACTAAAGAGCTTCTGCACAGCTAAAGAAACTACCATCAGAGTGAACAGGCAACCTACAGAATGGGAGAAAATTTTTACAATCTACTCATCTGACAAAGGGCTAATATCCAGAATCTACAAAGAACTCAAACAAATTTACAAGAAAAAAACAACCCCAGCAACAAGTGGGTGAAGGATATGAACAGGCACTTCTCAAAAGAAGACATTTATGCAGGCAACAGACACATGAAAAAATGCTCATCATCACTGGCCATCAGAGAAATGCAAATCAAAACCACAATGAGATACCATCTCACACTAGTTAGAATGGTGATCATTAAAAAGTCAGGAAACAACAGGCACTAGAGAGGATGTGGAGAAACAGGAACACTTTTACACTGTTGGTGGGAGTGTAAACTAGTTCAACCATTGTGGAAGACAGTATGGTGATTCCTCAAGGATCTAGAACTAGAAATACCATTTGACCAGCCATCCCATTACTGAGTATATACCCAAAGGATTATAAATCATGCTGCTGTAAAGACACATGCACACATACGTATATTGTGGCACTATTCACAATAGCAAAGACTTGGAACCAACCCAAATGTCCATCAATGATAGACTGGATTAAGAAAATGTGGCACATATATACCATGGAATACTATGCAGCCATAAAAAATGATGAGTTCATGTCCTTTGTAGGGACATGGATGAAGCTGCAAACCATCATTCTCAGCAAACTATCACAAGGACAAAAAACCAAACACTGCATGTTCTCACTCATAGGTGGGAATTGAACAGTGAGAACACATGGACACAGGAAGGGGAACATCACACACCGGGGCCTGTCATGGGGTCAGGGGAGCAGGGAGGGATAGCATTAGGAGATATACCTAAGATAAATGACGAGTTAATGGGTGCAGCACAGCAACATGGCTAATGTATACATATGTAACAAACCTGCACGTTGTGCACACCCTAGAACTTAAAGTATAATAATAAAAAAAAAAGGAATGTCCTATGTGCCCAGTTAAAACATCTTATTTGGGCCGGGTGCAGTGGCTCATGCCTGTAATCCCAGCACTTCGGGAGGCCGAGGCAGGCGGATCACGAGGTCAGGAGATGGAGACCATCCTGGCTAACATGGTGAAACCCCGTCTCTACTAAAAATATTTTTTAAAAAGTTAGCCGGGCGTGGTGGCTGGCTCCTGTAGTCCCAGCTACTCCGGAGGCTGAGGCAGGAGAATGGCGTGAACCTGGGATGTGGAGCTTGCAGTGAGCCGAGATCGCGCCACTGCACTCCAGCCTGGGCACAGAGGGAGACTCCGTCTTAAAAAAAAAAAAAAAACTTATTTGATTAGCCTATTTTTAGGAAAATATGAAAACGCAGTAAGAATTCCATATAAAACTGTTTCGAAATTTCCTAGAATGTTTTTGCTAATATTCTAAAGGAAAAAATCTTAAGGAAATATGAGTTTTATGAAACCTGCCCTACTCAAGAGGACATAAGCAGCCCTCTCTTGCTAAAAGGCTATTACTTTGTATGTACATCCGTTGTTAATCTATTCTCTCAAGCCATAAATTCTTTTAAAAGATGAGAGTTTTGCTTTGTTTTGTTCTTTGCTTTTGTCTTCAATGTTATTAGAAATCCTATCTGAAACTATTGCTTGATTTTTTTAAAAAAGAAATTATTACCACATTAGGATCCAGATTTGGTTGAATTTTCTTGGTCATGAAATAGATCTGTGATATTGGGCAAACCATTTAGTTTCTCTGGAGCCAAGTTTCCTCATCTGAAATGTAAGGAACTTGATATGGTTTGGCCATGTCCCCACCCAAATCTCATCTTGAATTGTAGTTCCCATAATCCCCACATGTCCTGGGAGGGACCCAGTGGGAGGTAATTAAATCATGAGGGTGGCTGCCCTCATGATGGGCTTGTGATAGTGAGTGAGTTCTCACAAGATCTAATGGTTTTGTAAGGGGATTTTCCCCCTTTGCTCGGCGTTTCTCCTTCTTGCCACCACGTGAAGAAGGACGTGTTTGCTTCCCCTTCCACCATGATTGTAAGTTTCCTAAGGTCTCCCCAGCTCTGCAGAATTGTGAGTCAATTAAACCTTTTACCCAGTCTCGGGTGTGTCTTTATTAGCAGCATGAGAACAGACAGTACAAGTCTTATTAGCAGCAGAATTACACATCCCAAGAACTCCTACTATATAAGATAAAGAAAATTCCCCTCATCAGGCTGGGCACAGTGGCTCACACCTGTAACCCTAGCACTTTGGGAGGCCAAGGTGGGAGGATTGCTTGAGCCCAGGTGTTTGAGATCAGCCTGGGCAATACAGTGAGACACCACCTGTACAAAATTCAAAAATTAGCCGGGTATGGTGGTGCATGCTTGTGGTCCCAGCTACTTTGGAGGCTGGAGTGGGAGAATCACTTGCACTGGGGAGGTCAAGGCTGTTGTGAGCTGTGATTGCACACTGCACCCTAATTTGGGTAACAGAGTGAGACTCATCTCAAAAAAACAACATCTCCTCATCAGAAAGGAGTGGGGAGCACAGAGCTGTATGTGTTTCACTTCAACTTCATTCCTACTACCTCCACCCCATTTATCAATCTTATTCCTACCTCATCCTTAGGGAAAAAAATAAAATGTACTGAATGTGATCATCTTTAATGCACCTTCCAGCTTTTAACAATGAACGAAAATAGGAACAAGGAGGGTGAATACTTTGTTAAATTTATTGCAAAATTAAAGTTCCTTCAAAAAGCAAGATAAATTAACAACTTCATTATGCACATGGAAAACTTTGTGACTATTACACCAATATGATTATTACACTACTATTGGTTTCTGCCTTTACATTCTAGGTGAGAAAAAGTATCAGTCACTTCATAGACTTTAAGGTAAGCAACTCAGATCTATCCGAGTTTGGAAATGTTCTAATCCATGTACAAAGTTAGAATAACAGATTTTCTGAAGCCCAAGAGAAATAGATTGAAACATTAAAATTCCAGTCCAATTTAGATACTGCAAAGACATTGCCTGCAAAGGCAAACATCATACCTTTGAGATAGAATAGCAAAGGTAGAATATAATTTTATTTAGTTTAATAGTTTTCAGACCTATGCAATTATCTTTTCTGTTTCCAACTCTCAAACTTCAGACCCAATATTACAGTTAATTATTCTGCTCAAATTGAGTGACACTTGAGTGTCAGAGGCCTTGGTGATTTTCATGTAGAACATTGTCCCTGAAACACAAAGTCCCAAGCAATTGTAATTACTCTGGTTAATCCTCACTTCAGCAAAGTTATTTAGTAGTCATTGTTCCATTTGCTGGAAAACATTTACCACAGTAACCTAAACCTTTCAGACAGTGCCAGAAAGCTTCAGAGGCCTTAAGTATTAAGCATTCCAGCTATAGCGTACACAAAAGAAACTGTTAAACAAATGAGAAGATAAATGTTACAAATAACATTTTAAAAAACATATTCCATTCATAAGACATATGCTATGTTATGCTGCCAAAGATGAATATTTATTTCAAAGATGACTTTTTTTTTTTTTTAGGGTCTGTTGAAGTGACATCAGCAAACAGGCAAGTAGAACAGCCCTAAAACCATTAGTTGGTTACCTGAATTTTGCACCCCTCTTTGAACAACTGACACGACCTTTTACTGTGGTTTTAAGGCTTAGGTGCCCATTCATTAGGTTGACAAACTTGTCAAAAGCCTCCAGGACTTTGTCAGTTATGTCAGAAACACTTACAAGAGAGACAGTACATGTCAGGATTCAACTGAGTCCTGTCAACCACTGCCAAAACAACAAAAAAACCCTTCTGGGGAAAAGGGGTTGTAGAGAAATATGAGCCCTCCCACTCAGGTTCTGTTGACTCACCAACCCAGTTACACTTGTGCAGTTCAGAGCAGTTCTGTCTCTGCTACTTGAATGCCTTAGTCTTTCTGGATGCATTTTATGATGTATTTTAAGAATCCCAAATTCTTCCAAATGCTTTGGCAGTCAAGATGAAAGCTGATCAACCCGGTTTTTGATGTAGAATCCAAACACTTAAGCCCATATCTCGACGAAGGACAGTTAAAACAAAATGCATGATTGTGAAAATCAGGAAACAAAAACAAAAACCAAATTCAAGTAAATAAAGCTGGGAAAATGTTCAGGCATAATAATGAAATGATTTCTATTCTGACAAGGAAACATGGAATTTAGGTAGCTAAAATAATAGAGAGGTGCATTAAGTGTTTTCATTGAAAAATTTACAACTTGAGGATTGGCAAAAGCCAGATAAGTGGCAATAAGATAAACTAAAATATTTCTATTTAGACGTCAATAAGTGACTTCTGTAAATGTTTCTGATATAACTGACATATTCCTGGAGCTGGGAATATTTTCATAGAATTTAAAATGTTTTAAAATTAGAATGCTTACGTTATGTGAAAGACATGGAGGAACAAAGTAACTCAGAATAAAAATTTTAAAAGGGTTAAAGATAGAAGTGCAGGCAATAAAGTATATTCTAAATCCCCCCCCCCCCAGGCTGCCAGTGTAGCAGTCTGAAAATTGCTCTTCCCAGAATTTCTTTCCAGCGTCATGCATTCCAGTTGAATTCTGCCAACAGGAGGGACTTGCATGAGATTAGAAGGTGAGAACAAGAAAGATAACAGAAGCATTGGTGAGAGCGTGGGCTCCTTAGATCCTGCTCAAAGCAAGGGTTCTGACAGCATTAGCGATGAGGGCAGATTCATAAGCTCTGGATAAAACCACTTTATCCCTTTTGCTTCTCCAGCCTATCCTTCACTTTGATAACCAATTCCTCATATTAAACCCTAATAGAGTAGTTTCTGCTTCCCTGATTAAAAGATCCCCAAAATTGTTTCATTCATGTTTACCACTCAGTTAAGAAGGTGAGAAATAAAGACTTGTCATTCTACTAGCCTTGGGGCAAATGATCGCCATATCTATTGTATCTAAAATAACAGTAAAATTCCCCAAGTGTCTTGAAGAGTAAACTTCAGGGGACTGTCCATATACAAATAGTTTATTTATATGAAATAGCCTATTTTACACAAGATGTATATATGTGATTGCTTTCAGTATCATCTCACACTGCAAATTTAAATACACAAACAATTGCCTTTGGTATCTTTAAAAAAACCAAATGGGCATAGGACACAGATGTTAAATTTAAAGACAAGCTAAAATTCAATTTGCAGCAATGCAATATATTTGAGGACATCTGGGAAATAACATGACCTCAGGAACTTGCTGGAATGCTTCTATCAAAAATGACTGAATCAGTATATCCCTAAAGCTAAAAGACAGAGCTGAAAATAAATGGAAGCTCAGAATGTCAGCAGAAAAGCAAACTTCACAAGAAATTCATGTGGAAAATAATTAGTTTTACTGGTCATACTTGTCCACTTAGGAGAGCTCACAGCTCACATATGTTTGTTTGCTTTGGGTTTATTTTTAGGACCCATATTGTTTCAAAAGAAAATTAAAGTGACTTGCAAAGATGAATATAATAGAGCAAAATAAGAACAATCAAGAGTAAGAATCATATAGCATAATATAAAGACTGGGAAAATAAGATGGATGTAGGACAAAATACATATGGTAATAAAACTTTCTAGCAGCCAGTAAGAAGACACAGATGTGATTCATTACAAGTTTTAGATTCCCCATAAAGTAGAAAAATGTAATAGCAGGTGCAACTATTCCTATTTCTGAGACAGGCAATAATAATATTAGTAATATTATGACTTACGGAACACTTGTCTCTGCTAAACACTGTCCTAAACACTTTACATAAATTCATATGTTTGATCATAAACAAAACTGTTAAACAAGAAGTACTATTGTAATCTCCATTTTACAGACGAGGAAATTGAATCAAAGTAAGAGCAAATGCCAGACCTAAGCTTTTCAGCTAGGAAATACAGGAGTTGGGATTGGAGTCCAGAGAGTCTGGCATCACAGTCTATCTTTTTAACCACTATATTTATAAAATGTCCAAGTAGTGATCAAAATATCCCTATAGTAAACTTGGAGATGGATTCCAGAAGGTCCCTTTCTTGTGTCACAAGGCCTTTGGCATCAGACCAAAGCGCAGATCTAGAAAATCAATACTAGAAAGTAAAATGATGTGGCCCAGTGATATAGTTTGGATGCTTGTCCCTTCCCAATCTCATGTTAAAATGTCATTCCCAGTACTGGGGGTGGGGCCTGGGGGGAGGTGATTGGATCGCGGGAACAGATCGCTCAGGAATGACTTAGCACCATACCCTTGGTGATGAGTGAGTTGTCGCTCTGAGTTCACGCAAGATCTGGTTGTGTAAAAGAACATGACACCTCTCCCCATTCTCTTGTTCCCACTCTCACCATGTGATATGCCTGTTTCCCCCCTCACCTTCCACTATGATTGTAAGTTTCCCAAGACCCTCAGCAGAAGCAGATGCTGACACCACACTTCCTGTATAACTTGCAGAACTGTGAGCCAGTTAATCCTCTTTTCTTTATAAATTACCGAACCTCAGATATTCTGTTGTAGCCAGGCAAAATAGATGAATACACTCAAGTACCCAGCTCTTTGTTCTTTTGGCTTAATCCATAGTTAGGCTGTTACCCAGGTGTTGTAAACACCAGCACTTGTAGGGAACAAACAGATAATCTAAATCAGACAGGCAACCTAAATCAATGATTTAAGGAGTAAGGACAACAACCAAAGAAGGAATTGTTTCTCAAGTCTGGGTGTTTGTTGCCATGCAGGGATATGTGCCTAGTCTTGGTAGATTTTTTAATTTTTTTCCAGGGACGTTTATATTTTATGCAAATTGTACATTCCCTGTTAAAGTGTGTGTGTGTGTGTCTGTGTGTGTGTGTGTGCCATTGTGTACACACGCATATGCACTGGACAGAGAGAACACGTCCATAAGGTGGATTTGATCAAGAAGTCTCCAGGTTATCACTCCTACTTTAGAGTAGCTCGAGCAGTGTTTCTCAAATTGTATCCACATCAACATCTGAGAGAAGCATGAATCACACACACAAAAAAAATCACTCTCACCTTGGGAACAAGGCCCTCCTACGGAGAGGATGTAAGAGTTCCTCCATTCCTCCTTCCCCCTTTTTCCTGTACGTCCCCAAATTCTATTCACTGAGAATCACTGATTCACAGAGATGAATCTGCTGCTTTTCTCTCAGGCAATCCTCCATAAAGTTTGTTTTTCTCTACTAAGCTTTAGAAAAATATTGGAAGGGTGAGAGTTTGGAACTACATTCCCTGTTAAGTACCACGAGTACCTAGAATGCAGCTATGTGGGGCAGCCAGGTAAATGCAGAGCCAGTGTGAGAAAAATAAACCTCTCTACATATTCTTTTGTGAAATTTGCATTGCCTAACCAACCAAATTTGGTTGCCGAGAGGCAAACCAAAGGGTTATCAGCTCATAAGCAAAATCAAAGTTTTCTGTAGAATGTAATTCTAGGTTTATTCACACGGCAATGAGAGAAAGAGAGAGAAAGAATAAATATGAGTTTCTGTGGTTTTATGTCATAACCGGGAAAAAAATTGTAACCTTAAAATCCCTTCATTCATCTTGCTTTTCTCAACCACTATTTTTCCTAAGTCAATCATATGGCAGATGTGCTCAGGGAAAAACTCTAAAAATATTTAAAACTATAACAGAAGGGAGGAGGTATCATTTTTACTATGTTCAGAATATCCCAACAAAATTATGAAGGAACCGGTGGGGGCAAATAGCTAAAATATAAATTCCATTATAATATGTCTCCAATTTATTATTAGTGTTGTTACTCAACACTGCCATGTCCAATGGTAAATAAGTTTGCTAAGGTTTCTTCACTTAGAGTTCCTGAGAACATGTAAAAGACATGCATAATTATCCGTACAACAGCTCTCATGTCATGTAGTTTTATGCTGAGTGCCTAATACAGCACAGAAGAGTAAAAACAATCCGGTCAACATTGAAGCGCAGTGTGATATGGTGTAGACAAGTGGAAAATTGGAGTATTCACTAGAGAAATCCCAACCGAGCAATGGATTAAAGGAAATTAAAATCGGCTTCTAGAAAAGGGTACGGGGTTGCAAGGAATGACCATCACCTCCCATTCTCTGATCCTGGGCATCAGAGCACCGACAAGCAAAACTGCTCTCCCTGTGTTAACAGATGACGGTCACTATAAGAAATAAAGTCCCCAACACATGTTACAGCAGATTGGAAGGTACAGTTGTCCCCCAAAGCCCTCCTTGGTTTCATTATGCTCTTCCCATAGAAAAAAAAAGTGTTCATCCCAGCATTATTTATAGTTCTTAAAACCTAGAAAAAAAATGATGTATAAACAATAAAGCAAGGATGGAAATACATCATAATACAGTTAACATTATGCAGCCTTTTAAATATTTTCCAAAAGGTTTGCAATGAGAAGAGGAAATACCTATGTTACAACAGTAGGTGAAAAAGACAGAAGATAAAACTGATTACACAGAAAGGTCTCACATATGTCAACCTGGATATAGAAAAACATTAGCAGTGATTACTTCCAGGTGGTGAGGTGGAAAGTGTGTTTTCACCATTTTATTTTTTCCTTCTGTGTATTTCAAATGTTGCTCAGTACACATGCAATGATTTTTATAGAACCCCAAAATTCAAACTTCTTATAGACGTATTGGCCCTAAAAATATGGATAATACATGGACTGACGTTCTTCCTGCCAAGAAATTCTGCCTCCCACAGGTGAAAAGAAAAAGTATAGTCTTACAGGGTAACAATAGTCAAAGTCCTTAAGTCTCTCTCTGGATTTTCTGTTTCAGTCACACACAAAGCACTATCTCTAAAGTCCCCATCTAGTGACAGTAAAACACCCAGGAACTGCAAACACCACAGAGAGGTAGCCTTCATTTCTTATTGACTGGCTTTTCTTCATTTACTATCACATAAAGATAACATCTACTCAATTTGTTAAGGCAATTTTGTGATGAAAAACTGATGAAGTTAAAGTCATTAGCATTGTTGCAGAAATATTTAAGATGTAACTCACATATTTTTGTGGTCTTCACCAAATTAATGTTATGCATGAAGGATAAAAGGGAGACAATAGGACCTGCAACAGAATTATATTTCTTTTGAATCGATGATACAGAAATGAATTGGGCCATTTGCAACTCTACCTATAGTATTAAAAAAGAGAAAAATTTAATACTGCGAAGGAATTTAGGTTGGCAATTTGCAATTATTAGTCATTGATTTTGTGCAAGCACTGTCTATGCTGAATGCTTCTGTAGGGATAAGATATATTTAAATATTGGGACTGAAGTTGGCTAAGCCTACACTTCTCTGATTAAATAATACATCAATTTCATCCATTTTTTTTTTAGTTCCTGCAACTATGAAGTGTTGTTCACTAAGATCATAATATAGAAAATAGTCTTTTGAAGTCATCTCTGAGAAAAATGAAATGCCAATTAAGGTTAAGACTAGCTTTATCATTAAATGCAACTGGTGCTGCTATAAAATAACAGCTGCCAGTTTTGTGTGCTTAAACCATTAGAATTGGCAGTTAGCCCCATCTCATAGAAGAGGCAAGTGTGGCTCATGAAGTTTAAGTAACTTGTTCAAGATCACACAGACACCAAATTTTGCAAATCATCAACTGCCCACTCTGCACTGATAGCCAAGTACTTTAGAAAGTAAAGACATTCTTTTCATCTTATTGTCCAATTATGACTTCACAACCTTTTCACTTATCTCTACTTACTTCACTCTGTCTAATCACAGACTGGTTTCCTATACATAAACTTCACATCTCCAAACATCTAGTGTAATTTTTCTCCCAAAAAAAAATCCAGCAAAACTTTTTATTCATCCTGAATAATACGATATCACTCCCCGGAACAATCAAATGTGGCCTATGGGTAAGGTCTCGTGAGAAACGAATGCTCTCTTTCTTCCAAATGCAAGCCCATTTTGTTAGAGTAGAGAAAGAAGTGGTTCTACAGAGGAGGGAGAGTCTTCAAGGTAACAAAATAATCAGTATCCATTAGAGTGTAATAAACAATTATAAGTAAATATAATGAAATACAGTTTGTGATTTAAACCACATGATTTTTTTTCATTCACTTAACTTTACCATTCTTTGCCACTTAACAGCAGAAGCTTTGTATCATTATGTGAATAGAAATAATATAGAAAGAACAAAAAGACAAATTTTTAAATTTTGATCTTAAGTAGATTAGATCTATTAAGGCAAATAGCAGAAATAACATTCTCACTTTTGGTTATTAGAGCTACATTAGTGAATTTAAAAAAAAATATTCTTATGAATTCCAATGGCTTAGCTTTAAATATCAACAGCCAAATCCCAGAGGAACTGGAGCATAAAAGGTAATGCCATAAAACAAAGTATGGAAGAATAATGACTATTTCCTCTGACAGAAAAAAAGACCAACTATAGGTGAATATAAAAAGAGATGTATCAGAGAAATTCCACTAGCACTTAGATGCTGAGAAGCTCCCAGTAAATCCTTGAGCCTGGGTGAGTCCTTAGAAGGGGTGTATGCTACAAAATAATTGAAATTGTGATAGAAAACAGAGGCAGTAATCCCCAAGCTGAAGGGGCAGTTACAGGGCTTTCCCAGGCTTGATCTAGGAGATGGCAAACCTTTTAGGGAGGCTGGTGATCCGGTACTAATCCCCAGTGGCTGATGACTGTGTCCAGGTAAGTGCTTCTGAAGGCAGCAGCCACAAAGAGTTCTTTATACCCCTGGATATGGGGAAATAGCTATTTCTTGAGGTAGATGGCATAGGCTAGTAAACTACAAGAGATGTCCCAGTCTCAGCGAAGAGAGAAACTGTCATGCAGCTGACAACTGGAGGCAGAGGTGGAAGTACTGACCTTCACCACAGATGCATTTGGAATTACAAAAGTTATACCCGAAAGCGAGAAGAAGGAATCACACTTCAGCAGAAAGCAATAAAGATCAAAGGCCACCATAGAACAGCAGTGCACCTCATACCCCACCCTCAATGCCATGAAATTTAGGGAAGTCGCCCAAATGCAGTTGCTAACAGGGAAAAAGCAATGAATGAAAGGGTGGTAGTGGGGGTAAGTTCTGAACTGAGAGAGTAATCACCCCAAAGTGACTGAGTTTAAAATTGGATGTGATCGTGTTGGCTTACAAGAGCTAGAACAAGGCATCTACAGCCAAGCAGAAATGAAAGCTTATGAGTTCAATAGGATTTTAAAGAAATAATCACATTATGTTTTTGAACAACCTAGATTGTGACTGCATAAAATAACCACTATGAATATGTAATTTATTTTTATATATGCACTCATTTTATATGCCTATACATGCATTTATATGCATATATAAAATCAAATATGGAGTATTTGATTTAGAGTGCTAAATTAATATAATTTTAATTATGAAAATACTTAAATGAATTACATTGTTTCTTAAGCTGAGCATTGCTCATCTGTGGAATTTTTTAAAATTTATGTGATAATGAGCTCAATAATCTCCTTCCCCTGAACAAAGGCAAGGATTCACCATGTTACTGAGATAATGAGATAATGAATACATAACTATGTGCAATGTATGGCACAGTAACAATCAAATGAATGAAGAAAAGTATTTTGGCAAGCTGTTGACACTAGCTCTTTGGTCTGACTGAATTTCTCATTGCATTTGCTAGTTTGGGTACCATATAATCAACTCTTCAATGGATATTCTCTTTACTACTTTACATATATTTTACTCATTTCTGCCTGATTTTTTGACTGCCCCCATTAGTTGTTTCATAATCTCCTCCCTGTGCCTGCCACCACTCTTGAAGGAGCTCCCTCAGACAGCAACTGGCAATGAGTGTGTAAAGCATATATGTGTAGACAATATCCTGCTTTCTGTACAATGAAACCAAATTCACAGTTGATACAGATTTCATATGTCCATCTATTGACTGGTTATTAGTAATAAAATGATGCAATGCATTTACACACTCATTATATACTAGTGACATTTTATTCTTATAGAATTGGACATATTGCACTTTTATTTTTCTGTATATGATTTGTGCAAACACAGCTATTAACACACCAATAGAACACAAAGAAAAGTAAAAAGGCAATAATACAATTAAAGAAACCAACTCTCAATTGTTTTAAAAATTAAAAGAATATGTCAAATAGAATGTCAAAGGAACATATCTTACTAGTTTTATAAGACCTACATGATCTTGATTCCACTGTAATTTGAAACACAAGTAGACACATTATGATAAATTGCAATACAATTACCCTATACACTAGTTATATTTATCATGTGAGTTATTACAATAAACACTAAAACAAAAATCTGTATCACATAAGGAAAGTAAAAGTTATTTGAGAGCTTGCTTTCTTTAAACAGTGATTAGTACAGCAGAAGTTCAGGACATTTTTTAAAAAGGCAGAAAAATAACATACCTGTTTGTTTCAATGGTACCATATCTGCAGTTTATATCTTTTTCTATGTTGAAGCTGCCACGTACCATCAACAAGAAAAGAAAGCAAGATATCAGGAAAGAAAAGTGATAGAGTCATAAAATATTACAGATTGAAATCCTTCATATATATGAAATATATTAAATATTATAGGATATATATCCTATAATATCATATATATTAATGAAGGACTATAACGTTCTTCATTAATTATCACCTAATGGTAGATTCACAAAGAAGTGGCCCAAAATCAGAATGAAAACATCCCTATGGCATTGTTCTTCGGTCTAGTAATAAAAAGTGTTCCAGAGAAACAGCCCATCATCAACGGATAACCAGATATATATCTATTTCAGAACACACCATAATGCTTTCTTAGAATGGGATTGGGATTTTTTCTATTACTCTGCTAATAGAACCAGACTCTAAATGGAATTTCACAAGAAGTTCCATATAAATAGTTTCAATGTATTACTTTATTTCTCTTTAAAACTGAAAATTACCTGGACGTGGTGGTGCATGCCTATAATCCCAGCGACTCAGAAGGCTGAGGCATGAGAATCGCTTGAACCCGGTAGGCAGAGGTTGCAGTGAGCCAAGATCGCACCACTGCATTCCAACCTGGGCGACAGAGCAAGACTGTCTCAAAAAAATTTAAAAAGTATAAATAAAAATAAAATTGAAACTTCCCAACAATGAAATGAAGGCACTAGAAGCTTTTCAGCAATAGGTAGTTGAAGAAAAAATTGTGTCATAAAAAAGCAGAGTAGGCTACTGTGCGGGCCACGGCTGTTGACCCCCTAAACGTTCGCTGAAAACTCATCTTGGAAAAGGCAGATTAATAGGATAAAAGGCATACATATTTATTTAATGTGTATACACAGGAGCCCTCAGAAAGAAGACCCAATCCAACAATAAGGCACAGAAACTTACATACCACCTTGAGGTTATAGAAAGAATGCAGGCTTGGAGCATGGCCAGTAACAGGTGATTCTGGTAAATCAGAGTTAGTGGCAAGACAGTTAAGACATGGAGAAAGAAAAGTCTTGGCTAGCAAAGGTGGCCTTATTATGTAGATGAAGCCACATAAATAACAGTCCTCAGAAAGAATAGATGGAAAATGTCTCTTTTCAGATCTTTAAAGGTGTCAGACTCAGTTAACCTCTTTTGAATCCAGGAAATGCCTGGCTACATTAATGAGGATTCCATACAGAGGCAGATTTCCACCCCCTCAGTCAGCTGACACTGGGGCAGCCATTTCAAAATATGTCAAAGAAAATATATTTTGGGTTAAAATATTTTTATTTCCTTCAGTCCTCATTTTGAAACTTAAAACAATTTCATATATTAAAAGCCAAATGGGCTTTTTGTGTATATCTAACAAGCTCGAACCCAAATTTCTCCAAAATGATAGCTTTGGAGAAATTTGGGTTCGAGCTTGTCACACAGAGATAAACAAAAAGTAGAAGGATGAATTGGGATAAACAGAAAAAAGAATATTTAAACATATTGTCCCATAACTTCTTTAGTCACTCTTTCAGTCCTGAGAATAGGTCAATTCAATTAAACAGCTGTGTCCCATTGCAGGATGTAGCACTGCAAATGGGTGGGAATTCTATATATGATACAGAAAAACAGATCCTTAATAAGAGCCCTTTCTGTAGAAACAAACGAAAAACAAAGGTTAATGTCTGGAGCAGTGAATCTACATGATAGTTTTTCTAGAGTCTCTGAAGCATCTTCAGACTGCAGTGACAACCTGACAAATTTTTCTGGAGTGTAGTTTATATCAGGTATTCAAGTGAACTTTCTGAGAAGTCCATACATCAGGAGGCAGGCATGAAGATTGTTTATATAAGAGTTGATGTTATTTCTCGCAAAGTTTAAGTTGTCTAGCTTCAGCTTTCAGGACTTTTCGAAAAGCACAATTTTAATTTCTGGTGATTCCAAGTAAGAAAATTGGAAGAAAAATTTTGAAAATGTTGGCTGGAAGACTCATAGGCTGGAAAGAATTCAGGATCTCATCTAAATTGTAGACTAATAATTTTAAAACTCAAAAATAATGGGCAGGGCTAGAATCCAATAATAGGTGTACTGTAGTTTCTTATGAAACATAATTTTTCTCTCTCCAGTCCTCCAATTTTACCAAAGGCAAATCATAGTAGAACCAAATTTTTGCAAAATAAAATTTAGTCTTATTATACTTGGCCTGATTATTTGCATTAAGTGCCCCAAAAGTAATTATTGGCGAAATAGGCTCTTTTAAATTGGCTTTGTTAGAACTTTTTCATAAGGAATCTCAGGATACACTTTTTAAAACCTTCTCCAGCCTATTCAAGCCAAGTTTTTGCCATCAAACTGTCTGTAAATACCTGTAATTCCTTTTTTCTCACGGTCCCAAAATAACTTGAGGTTCCGGGCCCTGTCCATAAGTAGCAATCTTTACTCACCACAGGTCAGGAACTTTGTAAAGGAGCTGCAAAGAAAAAAGTACCAGGCCAGTATTTCCAAGGGGCTTTTATCAGCTCTATAAAGCCAACCTCAATTCCTCAAAGCAATCTGGTTATATCTCAAAATATGCCATTTCAATCAAAGCCTTGGTTAAAAAAAAAAATAAAAAAAAAAACAGTGTCTCCAATTGTGTCCTATTATGAAAGAAAGCAGATTTTTACAGAACTGATGTAAATAACTATATTGTCATAAATTATGAATACCCACTAGTAGTTTCCAAATTCTGGAGAAATCAGGTAGAGAGAAAGAAATATGCTTCAAATTTTGCTCACAAGAGTATACTTTTCCCACATGTTAAAAGCTTCGTAACATCTAGCAGGTAGTATCTGATCAATAGACCCAGACAAAAATGTCTACATTAAATTCTGAAGACATTTCTGTTTTATCTAACCAATAATTTTAAAATTATCTTTATCTACCAATAAAGATATTAAAGTCATGTGACCTTGAAAAGTATTTGCACTTATCTAATATATAAGTACTCATTTATTTTTGTTAATTTGGTACCACGTATAGATAATATATAAACATATGTATAGACATATACTTATATGTAAACACAACATACAACATACACATGTATACACAAAGACTTTACAGTTTTGATTTTAGAATTTTAGCCATATGACAAGGAAAACTCACCAATTTAAAAGGACAGTTGGATTTAAACTATGCCTTTGTAAATACAAAAGTTTAAAGTTTATCTGGAAGAAGATTTGACTGAATTTTAGAGAAAATGGGTGGCAAATTTATATCTCAAAGCACAAAAAGACATAGAATTTAAGCTTTTCCAAGAAGGTTGACTGTGTTAAAGGAAGATTAAAACTGGATGTCAAGGTAACACAAAATCATAGGACTCTACCATGGGATTTTATGAGGAGATCAATTTTATTTAGATAGGTTGTTTTTAATTTAGTTTTTATTTTTTAACTGGACCACTGACCTCAGGGCAGAACCATACTGAATCCCATGCCACCAGAGAGGAATGCCATGAGGACTGAGTCACGAAACACTTTCACAGTGCACCTCACCGCAAGGACATTCCTCCAGGGCTGGTGGGCAGCCCAATGTCAATCAGCCCACTCTGTGATAAGCTCATCTCCCAAGGGAGTCTTATCTCTCAGTAGGGAGTGCTTCCATACCCTTTAGGTGCCCAGTACCATGCTTATCCAAAATATGCAAAGAAACAGTGGCCTTCTGTAGTAATAACTATTTATTATAAGCAATGCTGTCAGAGACCTCTAAAACTGTATCTCTTACTTAGCCATTAAACAGAGAAACCAAGTTTTCTCACAAAGCAAAGTAATTTCTTGTACCCCCAAAAGCCAAAGAAATCAGGTAATAAAATAGAAAGCAGAGCTTTAGACCTGAGAAGAGTCTGCCTACGAATCTTGAACCTCCACAAGGAAGACAGAAGATCCCCCAAAAGGCATGAGTGGCACCTTTTTTCTGCATTCCTTAAGGGGTGAATGACACTTTTTTCTGAGTTCCTTAAGGGGCCTGAGTCATCAGAATTCCTCTAATGGGACAAGGAGAAACAAAAAGTAGATGGAGTAAAAGTAAATGGGAGAACGATTTTTAAGAGAGGAAGCAAATGGAAGTACCAAGCACAAAGGTTTTGGGGGTTTTGAGGGGAAAAAAAGATTTTAATCCACTGAAAAAATTTTCCAAAACCAGCATTGAAAGAGAAAAAGCGAAAGAGCCTTTTAAATATACATATATATATATATAGCTTGGTCATCAGCTTTTAATTAAGCAGTCCTCAGAGATAATAGATGGTAAATGTTTTTTCAGACCTTTAAATGTATCAGATTCAGTTCATCTCTCCCAGGTCCAGGAAATGCCTAGAAAGAAAAGGCCTGGCTACATTAATGAGGATTTTCTACAGAGGGAAATTTCTCCCACCTCAGTCTGCCTGGCCCTGTGGCAGCCATTTCAAAAATATGACAATGAAGGCCGGGCATAGTGGCACACACTTGTAGTCCTAGCTACTCAGGAGGCTGAGGCGGGAGGATTGCTTGAGCCCAGGAGGTCAAGGCTGCAGTGAGTTGTGATCACACCACTGCACTTCAGCCTGGGCAACAGAATGAGACTCTGTCTCTAAATAAAAAATAAATAAATAAAAATGTAAATAAATATAAATATATAGGTCAAAGAAAATATATTCTGGGGTAAAATATTTTGATTTCCTTTACTACATAATGCCCCACTTCAAATTCCAACATTGTTCCTCCTTACTCAAAATTTCTACGACTGTAGTTTTCACTAAGTACAAACAGTTACTATTTGAGGACAATGTAATTAATTTATTTTTATTTGCAAACATGGCTATATACCAGGGAATGTTTGAAATACTCAATAGATATGAACTTCTTTAAACCTCGTAGTAACATAATGTGATAGGTGCTAGAAATATACCATTTAAAAGGTGAGTAAACTGAGACACAGAGTGCTAAGGGCCTTGCCCTAGGACAAACAGGTAATAAGTGGCATAGCCAGTGTTCATACCTTGGCAGTCTGAATCCAGATTCTGTGCCCCTAAACACTGTACCATTTCATCATGGAAATGTGGATGACTCAATTCTGACAGAGTAGCCCATGTTGACTCCATATCCTACACTCTTCAACCTACCTTCATGGTTTTCACCAGAATTTTACTAAGGGTCGCAGTTAGCTAAAGAAATTAGTGAAAAAGAGTAATAAATATATTTTTTTCTTATGTTACCTTTTATCATGCAATCTTTTGTTCTGCAACTTTATTGATTGCCAAAAAAAAAAAGAGTAGAGGAAGATGAATTTCTACCCCAAAACTGCTACATCCTTGACCCTTAATATGACAATCCAATACCCACAAGAAAATATTTTTCTCGCTAGACAATAACTCTGTAATCATGTCTGCATACATTTCCGACATGTGCCTCAGAGTGAAGTATCTCAAGATGAGATGAGATTTTGTATATTTGCACAGCAGAATGCATTTGATACAAAGATTTAGAAGAACTTAGGGTGTGCTTCTGTCTGAGTGTGGCTTACATTAATCACACTGACTTACTTTATTGACAGCAATATGCATGGAAAGAACTGTAATATGGAAAGTCCTGGAAGTCCCTATGTATTAATGGGACTGGAAATTTTCTATTTTTTTTTTTTTTTTTTGAGACAGAGTCTTGCTCTGTCACCCAGGCTAGGGTGCAATGGTGCAATCTTGGCTCACTGCAACCTCCGCCTCCCAGGTTCAAGCAATTCTCCTGACTCAGCCTCCAGAGTAGCTGGGATCACAGGTGCATGCCACCACACCCGGCTAATTTTTGTATTTTTAGTGGAGACGGGGTTTCTCCACGTTGGTCAGGCTGGACTCAAACTCCTGACCTCGTGACCTGCCCGCCTCAGCCTCCCAAAGTGCTGGGATTACAGGAGTGAGCCACCGCGCCTGGAAATTTTCTATTCTTGGGGAGACTAAAAATGTTTCCTGTTTCTGCTATGAGAAATAATCTTGTTGTGTTTTTCTGTTCTCCATGACACATATTAGCTGCAGTAAACCACAGACCATGGAGAGGCAGCTCTTTTGCTTTCAGTGGAAAGAGCACAGTATTTGGAGTCAGAGATTATGGAACTGAACTTTAATTTTGCCACATTCTGGCTATGAGGTCTTGAGCCAATCACTCACCATCTCCAACCTGCAGAATCCTCATCTACAAGAAGAAAGTGATATTAGTACGTTCCTCCCAGGACTGTTGGCTAGCTAAATAAACTTTGCATGGGACAGGGTAATTTAAAGCTAATTGTTGGAGTCTAATATTAGTTTTGGTAGTAACTAGAAGAAAAGTGATGAATAGCCAAAAATTGTAAGTATCTGAAATTTAGTACCTAATTGCCGAACATAGGAAGCAATAATGATTTATTTACAAATAAGCTCTATATTTATTATATATAATCAGTTATTTTTTCTTTAAAGAAATTTAAACAAAGACCTTTGGATATTCCAAAAGATTTAGATGACTGGTTCATAGAATGCTATTTTAAAAAGGCTTTTCTAATATTATTTTGAGACTCTTGTATCCAACAAATCTTGTGGTAGAAATGTCATAATTACCAACCCAATTTCTTTAACTAAGAGATTTAAGGGAGCAACTAAATACTTTCTGAAAATCCATACTATGTTTGGTCTATTTGAGAATCACATTCATAAGACCAACTTGTGCTCTTCCACGATGCAAGACAAGAATTTAGCTTTTATTAACTTTCCATAAATCTGAGGGAAGAGAAATTATCAGATCTTTAAGCAATTTAGACAAGTTACTCATGTGAGCAGGTCAAGAAAGTCTGTTCGAATGAACTTAGCTGAAAACAGACTCTTACAGCATGAAAATCCTTTGATGTGCCTCTTGAAAAAAAGTTCACTCATAGCACTTCCACATGAAAAAGCTCAGTGTCAAAAGTGTTTCTCAAGACAAGGGGCACATGCAAAATGAAGAAACAAGCAAAGTTCTTTCTGATAATTCCCTAGCTCCACTTTCCGGGGATTCCGTGTGCTTTGTAGGAAAACTTTTCTCACCCCTGGTGAGCAACAGTACTCTTAGCCATCTTGTTTCCCACCCAGCCAGTGAGAATTTATTTCTGATGAATCGATTTCTAAAAGGAAATAGTGACTTAATATGTTAACTTCCTTAGGTAAATAATGCAAACATTGCATCTCCCAAAATAAGATACTTTGGTCAGAGAAACATTGGTGTCTGTGAGATAATATTGACCAAACACACGTGTAGTTGCCCTCCTTAAGACCTGATCTGGTTTTCAGATCTTGAGATCCTTTTGAGGAGAACCTAATCCCAATGTACATGGTGCCCTAGAAACATCCAGGTAGAAAACAGAACACACGACACTGTTCTTTTTACCAAATTAAAGTCCCTAGCAACATGGTTAGCTCAAAAGCCGGCAAAATCAGAGTTGTATTTAAATAGCGCTTCTTTTCCCAAAATAAATGATTGCCAGAGGGAAATTTTCAGTTCTTTATCAAAATACACACTTGTGGCTCCAGATAATAGAGAAGCTACTTTTTTCTTTTATTTAAAGATAGCTTGGTTTCGTATTGCAACCAGAAAAGATTAAGAATAATGCATAACTAAATTTTAATTGGTGTATTTGTAGGCAATCCCTACCTGAAAGCCATATGTAAAAATACATTACTTTAAGCATTGAATGGGATACTAGAAAAATTGACATATTTTAGGTAAAAAAAACTGCTGATTTTTTTTCATACTCTGTATTGCAATTATTTGTTTGGGAATTGAATTTCTTCCCAAATGTCATTGAAACATTCTATTAAGAGGTCTTATTGTAAGAAAAGCCTCCTCTCCTAGGGAAAAAAAAAATCTGAAATGAACCCATTATACCATACGAGAATCTAAAATCTTTCACTTTCTATTGAATTTTACCCAGTAGTTATTTTGACTTCATTCCTTTTGTCTCCATTGCTTTATTTTGTTGTTGTTCGAAACCGTTTAATTTGACATGATCATTAATACACGATTGGGTAAATGTAGCTAAGAAATGTATAGCTTTGTATTTCTTATGTTTGGAAACATACATTTTTTAAAAATAAAGAAAAGTCTAATATAGTCTGCAAATCCTTCTCAAGGAGGGTGAATTTCTGAGGAAGAATGCATGGTAATGTGTAGACAGTTATCACACAAAGAGGAACATCAATTGCAAATGCCATGTTAAACAAATGAAACACAGTAAATTAAATGAAACTACTTTCTGTAACACTTTATGCCTCTATCTGTTAATTTTCAAGAAGGCACCATAGTGAGGCTTATTTCAGTACAAAGTCATATCGTGCAGATGTACTATATTTATTTATTTTTCTTTATGAAAAAAATATATAAAACTTTATAGCCTGCCCCAGTTCTGTATTAGGAATAGCATGAAAAGCTTTCCTATGCCTAACTTCCCCAATCCTCTCTAGATCTCTCTTTGACATTTTCTCTGACTTATACTACACAGTGTTTCAAACCTGTCCCTGAACCAACCCTACAGACAAAGATCAGGGGATACAGTGTCTTTTCTTTCACCCCTCCTGGTACTCTTGACCCATCTCCTCCAACATCCTCTAAGATACTATTCTTGCAATTATGCCCTTTCTTCTATATCTGCACCATCTTCAATGGCTCTTTCCCCTCAGCCTTTATCTATAAACAAAATGATAAATCACTTTTCTATGTTAAGAAAACAAAAAATGAAACTTCTTTAATTTATTTCTCCTCAGGTTACTGACCTCTGCAACTCCTTCCCTCCTCAACTGACTTCCTTCAAGTGTCTCCTCCCTTAAGGTGGCCACTCACTCCCTCCACTCCCTCCCCGTCCATTGTCCTCACTCCTCATCCTCTGCTCTGCGTCTTCCACCAATACCACCCAGCTCACAGTGCACAGAACAAGCTTCTAAAAGCCAAATTCAAGGCTCCTTTCATCCTTAAATAACTTGACCTCTCACAGCCCGAGGCATTGCCTACCAAGTTATCCCTTTCTTTTCAAAACTCTCTTTTCCATTTCCTCTAAGTTCTCCTATATTTCTGACTCCTTTTTGTAAGTCTCCTGCCAGACCCCCTCCATGCCCACGTCCACAAAGGCTGTTGGGGATCTGTCCTTGGTCCTCTTTTTATTTCCAGAGATTCTCTTCCTAACTCTGCTCATTCCATTTCTGTCACATTCTCTGATCCTTCCTCTACCCAACTCAGAAAATCTGTTGCTTTTCAAGACTCCTCCCATGGAACTCTTTGTTCTGTATCTATAAAATGTCATTAGTATTAGCAATTACAATCTAACTATAGGCTGTTAGATGGTTAATGAGTTGGTCCATGTAAAGTATTTGGCATGGTGCACGGCACAGCACCAGTAATTGTTGGTGATTGTTTTTCTAGTTCCTTTATATATACTTCCCTCTAGGTAAGCCCATCTACAATGAACCAATATTCCAGGAACTCCCAAATCTCTCAAGTAGATTCTGCAGCCCCTCTGTTCACTGCAGAGCTCGAAGCTGTGCTCTCTTCATCTATTCAGCAAACACTTATTTAAAATATTCTGCATGTGAAGCACTCTTTTAAGAATAGACTACAAAATTGGACAAGATTTTTAAAAAGAAGAAAAAAGTTTTTGAAATCAAGTTGCTCAAAGTCTATTGGGGAATCTGGACAAGTAAACAAACTTATTAAATAATGTAGTAAATCCAAGAGGATGTTGGTGCAAAATCAAGGCATAGCATTTTTTATCTAAGCAAAAAACCTGGAAATCAACCTTCTGCTGTTCCCTATCTGGGTATAAAAATAGGGTCAGTGAATGGGACAGAAAAGAAGTCAAGTCCTGAGATACTGCCTTTTTTTTCCAGACTGAGTCTCGCTCTCACTCTGTTGCCAGGCTGGAGTGCATTGGCGCAATCTCAGCTCACTGAAACCTCTGACTCCCGGGTTCAAGCGATTCTCCTGCCTCACCCCCTGGAGTAGCTGGGATTACAGGCACATGCCACCATGCCCAGTTAATTTTTGTATTTCTAGTAGAGATGGAGTTTCACCATGTTTGCCAGGATGGTCTCAATCTCCTGACCTCATGATCCACCCACCTCGGCCTCCCAAAGTGCGGGGATTACAGGCATGAGCCACTGCGCCTGGCCGAGATACTGCTTTTTAAATAATTCCTGAAATCCATCCACTTCTCTCTATTGCCACTTTCACTGCTTTCTATCAGTAACCCCTCTTCTATACAATTTGCCCTTTTTGTCATCTTCCTAACATACAAACCTAATCCATTTTGTCCCTTACTTGAAGACTGTCAGTGGATTCCTACCATCTACAGAAAAAAAAATTTAAATCTGCAGAAGGCAGAGAAGGATGACTTTTATGTTTCCAGTTTCATCGGACCCACACATGTTCTATACTCTAGACAAAAGGAATTGCATACCTGGAAACACCAACAATGGATCTTTTCTCAGTGCCTTTGCATATACTTTAACTCCTGCCTGCTGAATTTCTCTCCGCTCAAGGTGGTCTGGCCCTAATGCCAGCCAAATAATTATGGAGAGGCATTACGTGTTTAGAGGATCACAGGAAAACTGAGAACAGCAAGCCATGACAAAGTCCACAGAAGCAACATCAAGTGCAAAACCAAAGTCAGGATCAAAGTGATGAGGATGTCGTATCCTGGAAATGTTAAATGGTGGAGATGGGAGAGGAGTAACTGGCAAGAATACACATGGTTGCTCAAAGCCTTTTTTAAGTTAGCAAGTTATCTGGCTTGTGGATGGATCCAGTGGTCTTATAAAAATAGTAGCAAAAAATTCAGTAATATGCACTTTACTTCTTTTTTTTTTTTTTTTTTGAGACGGAGTCTCACTCTGTCATCCAAGCTGGAGTGCAGTAGTGCTATCTTGTCTTACTGCAACCTCTGCCTCCCGAGTTCAAGCAGTTCTCTGCCTCAGCCTCCTGAGTAGCTGGGATTACAGGCACCCGCTGCCACGCCCGGCTAATTTTTTTTTTTGTATTTTTAGTACAGACAGGGTTTCGCCATCTTGGCCAGGCTGGTCTTGAACTCCTGACCTTGTGATCTGCCCATCTCAGCATCCCAAAGTGCTGGGATTACGGACATGAGCCACTGTGCCCAGCCCACTTAACTTTTGTCTAGGGAAATATTGCTAATCTTTTGTACATCTTCGTACAGTCTGATATTTTTTGTGCGTAAAAGCTTCCCTAAATTCTCCTTCTCCTATGCAGAGAAACACTTCATTCTCTTTAGACTCATAAGATCTTTTAGTTCTTATCAAACTGTATGACTATTCATTAGTTTCATGTTTGTCTTCTCAATTTGACTATAAATCTCAAATAACAGAAAACTCATTTTGCTCATATAGGCATTTCACAAATCTTTGCTGAAGGAATGAGAGAATAGGTAAATAAACAAATGCCATCTATTCTTCTTCCCTGTGAAAAGGTTAATAGTGAGCAGATTGCTGAGACAGGTCTTTTCCCATGAACATCTGCAGTTGGAAAAATTAAGATATAAGTGCATGCCTAGTGCAAGCCCAAATGTCTGACAAAAGCCTTCCTCCAGGGTTTATGGTATCAACTCTGATATCATAAACGATATCAATGATGAAAACGCTGTTTTCATCATTATGAATAAAAATAATAAAATACAGGTTCAAGTTGAAGGTAAAATGTCCAAAGTTAACTAACTCTTGTGTGAGTTTTTCTTGTCGTTGTTGTATGTGGTTTCTTTTCCCCTTCTCACACATTTGTGAACCTCCAAAGAATAGTTTCTGGTTGCAAAACTGCAATCACTTCTCAGCCTTTCACACATGCTTTGGGTATTCATTCACTGATCTTGATGATATTGTGTGAAACAACTGTGCTAAATTAGCCTCAACTCTTCCACAGAACTTCAGCAGGGAATTGTAACGCATCTGCATAATATGATGTTGGCACTGCATTGGGCCATCCTGCGGTACCTTATTTAAAAAATTTTAAGCAACAGGAAAAAACTGTTAGGGAAATGTCCTCTCAATTCCCTCAACTATGCATTTAGCAGATTTCCACTATCAGGCTTTATGTTCATTAACATTCATACCATTGTCTGTAACCTCATTTGTTTCAGTGTTTGCTTTGGATTTGCCTCACTGAAGTATTTGCCTTTATTCTTTTTCTTACCGCTTCTTCTGGAACTTTGACGGTTCCTTTTGGTTTTAGCAGAAACTTCTAGGAAGATAATTACTAGAAACGTATTTATAAACACAACTTATAGATTTTTTTCTAAAAAGAAATACATATATGAGGTCACTTTATAGTGATAGGAACAATTTTCTGAAAGATACACCTATTGAATACAGTGCATCCCCCACCCAATCTCCCAGTCTCATTTCAAAACTGGAGGAACAGTTGTCAATACCTGCATTTCCTGTAGTGAATTGTTTGTTTCCTAATGAAAAGTCTTCTCTTTCTGGGTCTAACTATAATCTGAGTGATTAGTCAGGACATCGGCTTCAGGCGTTTTTTTATTTTTCTAATAAAGATGATAGGTTTGCACAGAAATACCCACACTCTTTTATTTGGTTCCCCTTGTGACTAAATTGCACACACTTCTAAAAGCTCACGCATATTGGTTTTGGGAATGCAGTGCAAAAGCGTGGCTGTCTTTGCTTGAGCAAATTTGTTCAGCCCATATATATATGTGTATAATGATATATATATGTATGTATATGTATATAATGATATATACATATATATATACCATTCATGCCCTTGGTTTTATTATTGTAATATTCTACACAGATGAATAGATACTATATAGTATCAGGACCTTCATTAAAAAATAAACATTTTGGATCCATTTTGATATTTTATTTTTTTTCTTGTTTGTATCCATATGACGAAGGAGGATGGGAAGAAAGAACTCAAATAAGGTGAAGGGAGGGAGGAAGGAAGAATCTCTGGCTTTCCTTCCAACTTATTTTCTTACTATTTCTGAAAGTCACCAGAAAATGCCCCACAGATGTCTCTGAATAAATAATTCCCCAGATTTCTCCCTGACTCTCCCATGTAAAGATGGAGATGTATCAGTAAGCTTTAGCATGACCATTGTTGCTAGGACTGTATGGCTCATGGTGCTTCCCATTAATAGTGAAGAATTTACACTGTGTCCAACAACGCTTGCTGAAGTCTGCATGATAAAAGGCTATTCCCCTATATCAAGATTTCTCAACAGTGGCACTAATGACATTTGGGCACAGGTAATTTTTGTTAGGAATGAAGAGGGATGACTGCCTTTTGCCTTTTCAGATATTTAGCAGCATGCCTGGTCTTTACACATCAGATGCTAGAGAACCCCTTCACCCAGTCTTGACAGTCAAAAGTGTCCCCAGATATTGTCAAATGTCATCTGAAGGGTGGGAAAGAATTGCATCCAGCTGAAAACCACTGCCTTATATAAACACTTGTCTCGGTACAACAGCCATAATACCTCACAGATTTTTTTTTTAGAGCCAGGGAGATCACGCTAAATTTCTCCGCAAGAGTCAAACACAGATCTCTTTGGGCTTGCTGAGGGATCAACCTTGGCACACTCTGCAATGTAGCCCATTCTACGCCTCCTCACCCCCCAAATCCTTCGGCCCTGGGTTGCCACTTCTTCTTCCAGCCGTCCGTCTCCCATCCAGTGGCCTCTACCCAACCTATTCACACACAGTTTGAATTTAATTTTGAAAGTATCAATAAACAAGCTAAATACATTAGTCAGGTATATATTACGTCTTTGATAATAGAGTTATAGTCTAGGCCCTGTTGTTGATGAGTCTACCTGACTGGGTTCATAGTATGACTGGCTTATAAAGGATGATGAAATTCTCATGAGGCAGAATAGCACATGTGTTTCAGTTAAGAATTTAGGTTCTGAATTTGGACATTCTGGGTTTAAATCCTAGCTCTACAATTTTCCAGATGTCTGTAACTTTGGGCAAATGGCTATTCTCTGCCTCAGTTATGATCATCAATAAAATGGGCATAATAATACTACTTTTCTCATGAAACAGTTATGAAGTTTAAATAAGATACTACCTGGGAAACTATTTAGAAGAATGTTTAATAATAAGCTATTTTTTCTATCTAAAATAATAGCATATCTTACAAGAGTATCCTGCACACAAATACACATATAATACAACATAGGCACACAAAACAACCAAAAGCATGTTTTATTGTAGTCGTTACATTTGTAATTAAATAGAATGTCATGTTACACATTGCTTGATCTTACAACACTAGCATTCTTGATTTGCTTTTATTTCCATCTTAATCAGCAGATGCTTAAGTGACATACTGTTCTGGGAGGAGAAAATATTTAGGTATTTTTGGTTACAATTAGCATTAACTGTAGCCTATAATATCAATGGTGATTTCAGCAGTCTTAGTTCTCCTGCTCCATAGCATTGCACCCACTGACACATTGTTCTTCATATTTAATCAGTTTTTCTTTAAAAAATACATAATCAAAAGTGGATATATAAGTAACATGACAGGGAAGAGATCAATAAGTTTTAATGATTTATAGATTACGATGGGGAGAATACAGGGTGAGAGAATAAGGTAATGGGAAGAATTTTATGATGACTAGGTTTCCATCCTATAGTGTGCATGAAACAGAAAATTCAAAAGAAGGAACTATTGTGAGAGGAAAGATGATTAAGTCCAATTTAAACGTGTATAGATGGAAAAGACGAGTTGAGAAGAAGCCTGGTGCTATCTGGACCTTGGATCACAGTAAAGAATAAGAGCATTCTGTATGCGATGATTGGAGGAGACTTTGAAGAAAATCTGCAAAGGAATTTCCAGCTTAACTAAAATTTTTGGAAGCCCAGAGAAAATATATGGTTAGCTCTGTTGTCGTACAAATAAGTTTCCATTAACAGTCTGAATTTCCTACAAGAAGGTACTTAGTTTCCTTACTACAACATCATTTAAGTTGAAACAACTGAAGGCATTATTATTCATGTAAAACTAGAAGAGGTTGCCATCACCCTTTTAACTATTTTCATTTCTAAATATCACTGTCATTTATCTATAAAAATCAATAAGACAAATGGCATTTATGGTCTTCAAAGGCAGAAGAGATATTAGTAGCTTCATTTAGTTGATATGGAAACCAAATCTCAGCTAATTTATATGACGTATCTGAGAACAGGCTCGTATAACTGGTAAAGGAGGAACTAAAACCTAGGGTTTTAAAATTCATCCATATTATCTCCTATCCATTCATTTTGGGTAGACACTTAATAAATATTTGTGTAAAAAATGAAGAAATTAACCTCCCTGCCCATTACATCAAAGCAGATACAATCTCAAGGGACAGCCTTCTACTGTCAGAAAAGTATTAAAATATTGCTTTTATCAAAAGCTTTGTAATAGAATGTTTGACAAACTGCACAAGAATCCCCTGTCCATCAAACTCACAAAATGCCACTTTGGCAAGAACAGTGGATAAAATTACAAGTAGTCTAACATAAGCTTAAAAGAGAAGAAAAGATAGAGAGTGCAAAGCTGTGCCTCTCATCCTCGTGGGCAGTAGCCAGTTTGAGTTTCTATCCCAGACTACTCCTAGGAGATAGGTAGGAAAATAAAAGTGGCATTAGTCTTGTTTTACCAACACCAAAACAAAAATCAGACAACAATAGGGGATTTACCTAAAATCACACAGATAGTCCATTAAAGAACAAATAGAATTCAATTGCATTTAGCTATCCTTTCCAATAGGTTATGCTACCACCTATTACAGACATGTGAAAAATTAAATTGCAAAGTGGCTCAAAAGCAAATAAATCTCCTTTAATTTGCTAGTCTTTCTATAAAAAAGGAGCCACTTTGGAGCTTCACTATAATGTGACTCACTGTGGTGCAGAATTTAATACAGTAAATGCATCCTTAGAATTAACTTCAGGAACTTATCTACCAAAATTCTTAAAGAATCTGTTCATAATATGAATTTGACTCACCATTGAGATTAAGCCTGGGAAAACTGCCACAGAGAGAAACAGCAGCTCTTTAAAGTAACTGACAATTACCATTTTATTTCTTCTGCTCTTTTTCTAAATCTTATAGAGAATATTTTGCCATTGCCCATCTGATGACATTACCTAGTCACAGCTGTTAAGTAGGATAATAATAGTATTCTGCCTCATATGTTTGTTAGGAGGATTAAATGAGTAAATAAGTTAATATTTTTAAGTATTTAAGATAAAAGTATTTGTTACAAAAAGAAAACATATAGTTCATTCTTCCATGCTGGGCTGTCAGTGTATCTAACTACAAAATTTTTTCAGACTTGAGCTGTTGTTTAAAGACAGAAAGGTAAAGGAAAATGTTGAAATAGAAAAGTACTGTTTACAAAGGTCGCTTAAGGATCTGATCAAATGAAGGAAAAAAAAAAAAAGCTTTCTTGCTCTGAAAGGATTTTTTTTTAACACAAGGGAGAAAGAAACCATTTTCTCTATAAATTTCCAGAAATGCAAAGAGGCATAATGAGTAATTAATTGGAATTCCTAATTAAATACATACAGAGCAGTGGATGTTTCTTGCTTTACTTTATCATCTAGTAACATTTCCATGAAGTGACATCGTCTTACACAAGGAACTAAAATGCAAATTCATTATGATTCTGATGGCCTTGAATTTGAGCAGAAAGTGACACAAAAGTAAGAAGTTTTCTTGAATGTCCCTGAGGGTTTAAAGGTGTAGAAGTATTGAATGTGTATAAATAGTACAAGGAGGTTGCTGTATCCTATTTTCCTAAATTAGAAATTGACAGGACAAATCCAAGAAGTAGCCCTTGGCACTAGTTGATATTCTAGGTGTGTGGTGAGCTAAGGAGGCATGACCCAAAGCTAAAAATTTACTAGACCTGTTGAATGCATTCAGATAAAGGAATAAGAGTAAAAAGCAGGTCTTTCTACTTGGAAACTTTGAGACCTCAGTCCAAAGTAAAATATTTATTTAAACCATGATACTAAGCTTCATTTGAGTGTCAAATGGCTGAACTATGCTACATAAAGATTGTTCTAAATATGAAGGGCTGTTACACTCACAATTACACTACTTTGTGAATGGAATAAAGAGTACTATAAGGAAAGGACCATAACAGCTAAGTTACCCAGACTAAAAAGCACTTAGAATCATTTCCATTTACAGTTTTGTTTCATTTCTAACCCGCAGTTACATTTATCAAGTTAAGGATCTGAAAAAGCAATTTGAAAGTTACAAATTGAACAAATTGAACCTTTCCTAAACCAGTTTGCATGGAGGTGATGTTATGACTGTGAAATTCGCAGTTTTCGTATTCAGAGGTCCTAATTAATAAGATACCCCCGAAGATGCAGCTGAAACTCACTGCCAATATGGATTTAAGGGACAGTTTAAAATACCATCCCTACAGAATATACTAAAATGTTGGATAGTCTTTAAAATGTTATGGAAAATACAGTGTGTTTTTGAATTCACACTAATTTGGATTCAAGCACTGACTCTCATATAATTGCTTACCACTTTGAGAACTTCTTTGAATATATTTAGCCACAGATTCCTCACCTATAAAATGAATATAGTAGCATCAACAACATAACCTAGTGGGGAATAAATTAGATAATTTATGTGATGCATTTATAAGGTAAATATTCAACAAATGGAAGCTATTATTATTGACCCAAAAAAGAGAAAATCCACTTTCCATTAGCCATATTATTCTCTTATCATACTGTGTGTGAAATGATGAAAGCATTTCACAGATTCGGTTGAAATTAAATAAAAGTGTTTCTCCTCTTTCATTAAAGGGAGATGATGTAAAGATTAGGGACTCCTACCTCCACATATCTGTGCTTAATATCGGTGAATACTTCTGATAGGAATTTTCTCTGTTTTCTACTGAATATGTTATTACACAGCAATGATTTCATTGTGGTTTAAAATCCCTTTTGAGATGCTTTTCTCTCATCATTTTTATAGAAGACATCTTCCTTCTTATTTGAGAACAGTTAGCTTTAGGTTCAGGAAGCAATGATTTGCCTTTAACCTTTTATCACATGAGCTGCCTAAAGTCAGGTGATCCAAATTTCTGAAAATATCAGAAAGGTGGGACGGTAAAGGTGAATCTGAGTCTTCCCTTTGACTGAAATAATATTCTCAGCTTACATATTGAAATGCCCCCAAAGGTAGATTAACATATATATCCAATGACATAGTGTCTTAAAGTGCAGTTGGCACGATGAAGTAGCCCTTGTTTTGTTGTTTCGCTCTGTTTTTGAGTTGAGTGGCTATACAGTAGACTTTTGTCTTGGAAATTAAATCACAGACCTAGTTTTTATGTCTAATATTGGCTTAATCAGAGCACCATCCATAATGGTCTGGCATATAGCATCCACAGAAATAACCTCCAAAGCCCAACGACAAGGCAATTTCTTCAAGGCAAATATGAAAGCTGGAATAAACTTTGAAGTACCCCAAATTAGCAGGAATAATTTATCTTACTTATTTTATTATTATAGTCTAATTCTCCATGAATTTGGCTTACCAAATTTTCACATATGCTATCTTATGTAACGAATGAATAGAAAGCTAAATAAAGATAAGGGGCAACGAATTAAAAGCATCACCTCCGTACCTCTGTATTTCTAATTAAGAAAGATGTTAATTGAAATTAGAATGACATAGAACCCTGTGCAGCAATCTCCCTGGCATTGTAATTGGTTTGTGGAGCTGTCGCCCCAGGGTCATTCACTGGAATGATTCCTGCCTGGACTGGGACTGACTGAAAATCTTCACCTAAAAAGAAAGATCCAACTATGAAATAGGACTTTCAGTGCGTAAGCAAATATATCCATGTCCAAATTAGATTTTCTTTAAACATTTGCAGAGAAAGTATTTGAAGTCAGACTATTTTTCTCATCAGTCATCCTCAGTCATTCTTCCCCCATGCATTTCCCTTTTGTCAGCTTTGGTCACATCTAGATCTTTCAATGACTTCACATAGCCTACAGAACAAAGCAGGGTATCTCAGGACTCTTCAGCATCTGGTCACAAACTACCTGTCCACTCATTTCTCTTACTCCTCTACTTCTACCCACTGTACATTCCAACCACAGTTTACTCCCCATACCCGCGTGCCCTGGGATTCCCACCAAATAGGTAATAACATATTCACATTGTTACACTCACTGGACAACCCTTGTGCATTCTCCTCTTCTCTGGAATAACAGAGGCTTAGCAAATCCAACCAATCATATCATGCAATACTCAGCCCAAATACCACCTTTTCCAATACATTTTTAATTGTTCCTCTTGGCTAAAAATAACATCATCTTGTTTGAACTCCCATACCTGTTTATCTGGGTCTCCCACTGAGTTTCTCCCTCTCTACCTAGTAGGTGCTAAACTCCTTAAAGATAAAAACCATGTCTTGTTAGTCTTTGTAGTCCTGTGTATTAGTTTGTTCTTGCTTTGCTATAAAGAAATACCTGAGACTGGGTACTTCATACAGAAAAGAGGTTTCATCAGCTCATGGTTTTGCAGGCTGTACAGGAAGCATGAAGGCATGTGTCGGGCTTCTGAGGAGGCCTCTGGAAACTTGTACTTGAAGGTGAATGGGAAGCCAGACATCTTACATGGTAGAGCAGGAGCAAGGGAGGGCAGAGGTGCTACACACTTAAAACAACCAGATCTCATGAGAACTCACTCACTCATTATCACAAGAACAGTATCGAGGGGATGCTGCTAAACCATTCATGAGAACTCTGCCCCCATGATCAAATCACCTTCCAGCAGGCCCCACCCCCTATACTGGGGATTACAATTCGACATGTGATTTGGTTAGGGACACAGATCCAAACCATATCACCCTGCTATATCCCCTATACTTATCCTCTGTTAGGCAACTATTAAGTATTCATAAGTAAATTTTGGATTCAAAACTAGATTTATATATTAGCAAGTTCAAATACGTATTTTAAAATCTTTATTTGGAATACTTCGGAATGCTGTATACTCCTCTGCATTTATTAAGAAAAAGATTAAATATGGATAATTGAAGAGAAAAAGATTTAAAAATAAGAGTAACTGGAACATTAAAAATTTTTGAGTAGAAAATAAAGACAATTTACATCTTTTTATCTTATAATATAAAGCCCTTAGTATATCTTATAGAAATACATAAGATGTAATATAATAAAACTGAGTATTTCAGAATTAATGTACATTTGTCTTGATTCAATATTATCAAAATCTCTGATAAAGTAATTGTTATCTTAAGTCTAATTTAAGGCCGTGAATATTGGTTTACTCCAAGAAAGGCAGAACATTAGGAATTAAAGTGATAAAAATATGTAATATATCCTTATCCTCAAGGATTCCACAAGCGAGACACAATCAAACAAACTTATGTAGGAAATACAATATGCACATGCCAAGAGGGTGTACAAACAAAGTTATAAGAATTTAATATTTGGAGGAAAAAAATGCTTTCTTTAAAGAATTTGTGGAATTTAAAATAGACTTTGGGAAAGAGCAGAATGGCTATAGACAGAAAATGGGTAAAGAATTCCATGCAGAGAGAAGAGCATAAGCAAAGATATTGAGGAAAGACATTTTTCAGAATTATTCCAGTTTGCCAGAAATACCAACTGCAGGTGGCTAATATTAATTATGGTAACACCTAACATCTTTTAAGTAGTTCCCACGTACTGGCATTGTCATAAACACTTTACATGTCTTAAATTCTTCATTTAATTTTTGCAACAGTATGTGACTTGAGAACTATATTTCCATTAAATAGCTGAGGAAAATGAAGCACAGTGGGTGGAAAGAGAATGACAGCTTTGAAGATTAGTTGAAATCATGATGTAAACTGGATGGAGGAGGTAATGTTTGACCCTTCGTCTTCCTCTAGTGAATGCATTCTGGTTTTCTGGAAGATGAATATGGTGGAAAAGAGAGGAGACACCAACTGGAAAAGGCATGGAGGTCAGAAGCAGCACAGTATGTGTGCACATGCCAAGGGCAGGGGCAAGAGAGGACTGTGAGAAGCTAGTTTTTGTTGGAGAGTGCCATATAAATAGGCTGGAAAGTTTGGTAAACAGCACGAAGATCATGCACCCCATGCTGATCATGCATTTTATATAGGTCACCCTTCCACCTATGTGGGGAATAAATTTGAAGAGAATTAAAGTGTCAGCAAGGAGACCAAATAAGAAGCCATTGGTCTTAATATTCCAGCAAAAAGTATGTAGAAAAAGGGATGGAAAATGTGGCACATTATATTATCCAAAAGTGGGTGCCATAATTCCCATCCCACAATTCCAATTCCCAATGTAACTTGGAGACTTCTCTGATCAAGAGGCAGGGTCAATGTTTCCTCCCCTGTAATTATAGCAGAAGTAACACTATCTGACTTGTATTTCTATGATGTTTGGGGGTTTGAGGGGAAGGGATTGTTGGGGGTTGTTTTGAAACAGGGTCTCTGTCACCCAGGCTGGGGTTCAGTAGCATGATCACGGCTCACTGCAGCCTAAACTTCCTGGGCTCAAGTGATCCTCCCATCTCAGCTTCCTAAATAGCTGGGACCACAGGCGTGCACCACCACCCGCAGCTAATTTTTTATTTTTTTGTAGATACGGGGGGTCTCACTATATTGCCCAGGTGGGCCTCAAATGTCTGGCCTCAGTGATTCTCCCACCTTGTCCTCCCATAGTGCTGGGATTATAGGCCTGAGCCACAACACCCAGCTGCCTGGCTGGATACTAGCTCTTGGAGCCCAGCTGCCATATTATGAGGGGGCCTAAACTATCTTTATGTGGAGAAACACACAGAAAGGCCACATGTAAACATCAGCCATCAGCCCAGCTGTGATCCCAGGCAGTACACACCATTAACTGCCAGACATGTGAGTCAAGGTGCCTTCTGATAATTCCAACCCTGAGCCTTCCAGTCTTCCCAGCTGAGACCAGGACACCCTGAAGGAGAGATTAGCTATCTCTGCTGTTGTTGCTTTAAGCCACTGAGTTTGAAATAGTTTATTACTGGAACAGGAGGGAATTGATAAATTTCAGAAGACAGAATCAAAAGGATTTGATGGTTTCTACCAATGATAGCTCCACTGACTTAGGGCTCTGATGGTTGCTAGAAGACTCTAAGACAAATTCTTAATATAATGGCCTGAAGGAAAACTTGAGTAACTTGATATCCCTTTAAAATAAAAAAAAAAATTCAAAAATATTAATATATTTACTAATAAATTGCATTCTACTGTAAGCAAGTACCTTGCATGTTCAAAAGCAATATTCTCGAAATTATCATTTCAGGCAGTTAACACAATTTTGTCCCTAGAAAACTACAAATACTTGAAAATACTTGGAATTTAATATGGGGTAGTTTGAAGGAAGAGTATCTCTTGTTTTGTTTTCTTTTTTCATGATTCCTATTTATTATGTAGAAATATGTCATGTTTCCAAATAATCTGCCCAAGATTACTGTAGCCAGACTTTTATGTTATATGACTCAGTAGCAATATGGTGGATACCTGGTAGTTTTTAAAAACGTATTCCTTAGGATGGAAAGCTTAAACAAATGAACCAAGCCGGGATAAAACTACTATAGAAAGAAACACTTTTTTTTGTAAGAAGTGATTTTATAAATCGTGATTTACTCTTAATATGTTTGTGGTTTTGGGGAGCAATGGTCAGAGGGTGGTTCCATTCTACTAGATGACTTCTCTTCTTGCATCAAAAAGTAACATCTAATTGTATTTCCTTAGGAATCCCAGCACTTTGAGAGCCCAAGGTGGGCAGATCACAAGGTCAGAAGTTCAAGACCAGCCTGGCCAACATGGTGAAACCCCTTCTCTACTAAAAATAAAAAAAATTTAGCCGAGCATGGTGGCAGGTGCCTGTAGTCCCAGCTACTTGGGAGGCTGAGGCAAGAGAATTGCTTGAACCCGGGAGGTGGAGGTTGCAGTGAGCCGACATCATGCCACTGCACTCCAGCCTCGGTGACAATGCAAGACTCCATTTCAAAATTTAAAAAAAGCAAAGAAGCAAATTGAAGAAACATTTTTTCCTTGGTACCAAACTACCTCCATATGCTAGAGAACACAGGACAAGCATCTTACTGAGCAAGCACTCAGAATTTTCCCCGTACAACGAAACTAATTAACTCCAAACAGAAAAAGAAACATGGAGGACAGCTTATTCTACATCTCCGTGCTGCATCATTTGCATTAGACTCTGTTTGATTCTTACAAGTCTTCTCCTCTGATTCCTTTTAGTCCCCAAGTATGGCCAATGTAGTTGATCATCAAAGTTGTACTTAGTAATCAGTCATTGCCAGTAATTATTGCATAACAAAATGGATACATACGTATATAGGGGAGAAAATTTTTTTTTCTCACCCATCACCAGGTTCAGGCCAAGTCACCTCTAATAAAAGACAGATGAAAAAGAGAACAGCATACAAATTTATTTAATAAATTTTATGTGACATGGGAGGCTTCAGAAATAAAGACCCAAAGAAAAAGGAAAACCTCTGTATTTTTATGTTTAGTTTGATGAAGAGTGGACAGTTGTGCAGAAGTATGATTGGGCGAAGGGGGTGTAATCTAATGGTAATCAATTGGAGGGAGCTTAGCAAGGTCTGTTTGTTTTCATTTTTCTCTATGTCCCTGTATTTTCAGAGATACAGACATTCCTCTCCTCTGGTTGTAAGGAGAATACCTCTTGAGTGAGAGTCTTATGGCCTGCTTCAGAGGAGTAGGGTGGGAAAAGGTCAGAGAGTGACCTTCCTATATCTACTATTTTCTCACATGGCAAGGAGCCATATTTTACATAGTGTGTCCTGAATCCCATCTCTTGGCAAACACAGAGAATATGACACTCACTCATGTTAGTAAATCTCCTGAGAATGTAATACTGAACAATAAGATTTACAGAAAACAAAATTTCTCTTTCTCTATCTTAGACTTAGAGCATCATCATCATAGTCTCTGTCTCACTATCCCAGACTTCCCTTTTCTCTAAAACTGTCTCTAAACAAATTCACTAATGTGATTTTGGAATTAAGTTGATGAGTCACAGTCAAAGGATGTACCCATGAAAATATTAAATTTGTAGGCCCATGTAAGGTCATGGAACACCATGTATAAAATAAAAACTGTTTTAATCACACACATTTTTATGTCAGAAGCTCAACATATACATACTCTGTGTGTTTGTGTCTATCTCTGGTGTTTCAGAAGCTAATATTTTCAATATATGATAAAAGTATGGGATTTCAGTTTCGATTTGCATGCTTATGCAAAACCTTCAGCGGCATACTTTCTTTTTTTTTTGAGACAGAGTCTTGCTCTGTCGCCCAGGCTGGAGTGCAGTGGCACGATCTCAGCTCACTGCAAGCTCTGCCTCCCAGGTTCACGCCATTCTCCTGCCTCAGCCTCCCGAGTAGCTGGGACTACAGGCACCCACCACCACGCCCGGCTAATTTTTTTTGTATTTTTAGTAGAGACGGGGTTTCACCATGTTAGCCAGGATGGTCTCGATCTCCTGACCTCGTGATCCACCCGCCTCGGCCTCCCAAAGTGCTGGGACTACAGGCATGAGCCACCATGCCCAGCAGTGGCATACTTTTTAAAAGTAATTGATGGCCAATATTGTATAATGTAACAGGAAACAGTAGTTTGTTGCTAAGCTAAATGGACAATTGAGGTTATACATATTCATAAGGCTTTGGAACTGTTCCAATAAATACTGCAACATGTAAAAAGAAGAATGGGCTTGCATTCAACATATTTTGGTAATTGGCCATGCAAACCCCCAACTCCTCTGGGTATGCAACTCTTAAGGAATCATCTTCTAAACCATAATGATTACACAAGCTCTAATGCACTGATTTTACATAATTAAATTTTAAAGTAAATTTAATGAAATGCTCAAGAATTTTAGAAAATAAGTATTATTACTGCAAACAGGCTAGCAAAACAAGAATGCTCACATATTTCTTCAATCTTTTTCTTATAGCCAGATTTAATATGTACTTAAGTATGTGTGTGTGTATATATATATACACTAAATATATATATATGTTATATATAACTAGTTCCACAGAAAATAACCTCTCTTTTAAATAAGAAAAAAGCAAGCAAGAAAGAAATTTCAAAGAAAAATAAAATATATAAACTTCTTCAAACATAGTGGAAAACACAGCTTACTTTGGAGAAACATGGTTGAAACCGTAGCTTACTTTGCGGTTTTTTAAATACATAAATGGATTTAATCTGGTATGTATTCTTCTTTTTTTCTAGAAAAGGATTGGAACTATAGTTTAAACTATTATAAACAGCTAGAAATTCAAGTGGTTTAACCAAACTGCAATGCCAAATCAAATTAACATTAAATGAAATGTTTTGGGGAAATTTTGTATAAAAGACCTGAGTTAAGAACTGTATTTTTGTCTCATCCACTCATTCGACTCTGTGCTAAGCAAAAGGTTATAAAAAACAATTATGATTATGTGCACTAAAATAGAAGATTGTTATTTGAGGAACTATGAGTGAGTAGATTTTTTTATTGCTGCCCTTGAAGAGAAGCCCTTGACAAGCTGCAGTGCAGCCCATTGTCAGTGGTGGTGCTGCATGTGTCACGGCCAGGTGGCACTGGCCAACAATGAGCTGAAACAAAGAGACGGTAGCAAGCTCTGTCTAAAGTTTTCAAATTATATTCATAGGAGCAAACTAAATATTTTTAAGAGTGACCTGGATTTAGTAACTTGCTTACAAATTATAAAGAATGGAAAAGTGAAGAACAGTGTATTTGCTTCCTAGGGCTGTCATAACAAAGTATCACAAATTGGGTGGCTTTAAACAACAGAAAATTTGAAACCACGATTGCAAAATTATGACTGAGACAGTGTAAGAGATCTGACCTAACCTACTCCATCTTGCTTCTAACCTCCAAGCTGTCCTTGTTTATTTCTGGGCGTATGCTGAACTAACTTTGGGAGGAACTTAGTTTATATAGTTTGAAACAAAGATGATAACAGCCCTTTCCCAAAACAAACCCCATTCCTGCATGGGGACTAGACCGCCTTTGCATGACTAACAAATTAGCCCTGAGATTAGAAATTATGGTTCGGGAGCCATGCAGCTGGAGATTGCAAGATTCTAAACCTACTCAAATTGCTCCTGGGGACAACATCACTATTGTAAAACCTAAGATCAGTGTTTGAGATATTTTGCAGACCCTGCACTAGATGGATCAACTGGTACCACCCAGATTGATAAACTGGTTCATCTGGTCTTGTGGCCCCAACCCAGGAACTGACTCAGCACAAGAGGACAGCTCCAACTCCCTGGTTTTCATCTCTGACTACACCAATCAGAACTCCTGATTCACTGGCCCCCCTACCTACCAAATTATCCTTAAAAACTTCAATCCCCAAATTCTCGAGGAGACTGATTTGAGTAATAATAAAACTCCAGTCTCCCACACAGCCAGCTCTGCGTGAATTACTCTTTCTCTATTGCAATTCTCCTGTCTTGATAAATTGGTTCTGTCTAGCCAGCAGGCAAGGTGAACCCATTGAGCGGTTACAATTTGTCACCTCCCAGTTCTGGAATCTAGAAGTTCAAAATCAAAGTGTTAGCAAGGCCATGCTTCCTCTGAAGCATGTAGGAGAGGATCCTTCCTGCCTCTGCCCCGCTTCTGGGGTAGCTGTGAATCCCTGGTCTGCAGCTGCATTGCTCCAAATTCTTCCTCTGTCATCACATGGCATTCTCTCTGTGTGCTGCTGTGTCTTCACAGACACTTCACGTGGTGATTTCCCTGCTTCTAAGGACACCAGTCATACTGGATTAGGGCCCACCCTAGTGACTTCATCTTGATTAAATCTGCAACCACCCTACTTCCAAAAAGGTTACATTTACAGGTACTGGGTGCTAGGACTTCAACATATTTTTTTAGAAGACACAATTGGACACATAAAAGGCAGCTATGTAGAATAAAGAAATATGACAAACACAACTTTAACCAAGTGGTCAATGTTAATATCACTACCGGTAGGTCATGTTGCTGTCTTGCACTCCCTGTAATATGTGATGAGAACATACTTCATATCTGTGGACTCCCACCCCAAAAGCCATAATTTCAGGCTAATCATGAGAAACACCTCTTACAAATTAAACTGAGGAACAGTCTACAAAACACCTGGCACAGTCTCCTTAGGAGGCTAAGGAGACATGAAAACTAAATGCAATACAGTTTCTTGGAATGGAACCTCAAACAGAAAAAGGACATTAGAAAAAATTGTGAAATCCAAATAAAGCCTGTAGTTTAATTAACAGCAATACCATTAATGTTACTTTCTCAGTTTTGACAAATGTACTAAGATATTAACATTATAGGTGAAAGGTATATGAACTATCTATACTATCTGTAGCTTTGATATAAATCTAAAATTATTCCAAAATTTTAAGTTTATTTAAAAAAATATGGAAATTATATTTGTTTTATTTTTTCATTGTATGAAAAACTATCACATTAACAACTTATAAAGATGATCTGTTCTAATTAGAGAGATGGGGAGTATTTACCTCCTCTCTTTATTCAACAGAGATCTTCCCATTCATAAGGAGGCAAGCTTGAGATAGCAGTGAGTCTATAATGTGCAAATGTTATTGATAACATGTATATCCATTTGAAGGTAGTATTGCACAGGTAGTGTAAACAGTGGGCCAAGCTCAGGTATTGGAACCACAAAACTAATCTCTGGGATCCTCACTCCATGATATAGGCTACATGACTTTTTCAAGAGTTTTTTACTTGGTTCGATTCTTTCATCTATAAGACTGGAATATGATAGGCCTATAAGAAAGGGACAGAATGAAAATATATATTAATGCTAACTAAATGGTAGATGGTAACTATTTGGGGTCATTATTTACAATGAGAAAAAGGAAGAAAAAAATGTATCGTGAGACTGTAACATTGGCAACAATACTTTTAACCTTTCAATTCAACATTGATGGTGCAGGAGTGATGACAGAGTCAAGAAGCAAGTAACTAGACACTTCCCTACAGAAAGTCACAATAATTGAGCCATTATTGACCTTTGCAAACAATTACTTATCTAACATCCTCCCTGATAATATTTCCCTTTCCGTCCATAAAAGAATACAAGAATTATACATTACATTTTGAAGTATACATATACTCTCTATTGTCAAAAATAAGAGGAAAACAGATTTTTTTATGTTGCAAACAAGAGTAGTTTCCAGTGTTCAGGGTTAGCTGGATTCCAAGTGTTCCCGTCTATAAGGGCAGCAAGCTTGAGACAAGTCTAAATGTGCAAACGTTATTGATGACATATATATGCAAAGGAAGCATTGCACAGCTAGTATCAATGATGGCAAAGCTCAGGTCTTGAATAGCACTTGAAACATGAGAAAGTGAAAACCAAGTCAATTATACACTTAAATTAATGTATCAAAGAGCCTTCAGTGATAAGCTTGTGATAGGTTAGAATGCTAGAATGGAGAGCAGATAGCCATTTCTTCAGGTTTCAGCTCAGGGATTTCATTATCAAGGAGGGATTTCCTGCACAGCCAGCCATCACTCTGCCCAGATGCCTTTGTCAACTGAGAACTCCCTGCAGGTTTTATTTATTCCTGAATCTCAGGGCCTAGCTTTGGCACATAGCAGGCAACATATTCATCTTGGCCAATCTAAACTGAAACTTTGTGAGGCTTTGAAAAAAAGCGAAGCACTGATTCCGGATTATTGGAGAACTGTATTCTATTCTACCAATATTTCCTTTTGTGGTTTATTTTTCCTCTAGTATAATCTCTTTGCTCTCTATTCCTTTTTTTCTCCCAAGCATCATTGATAATCTTGCCCCATTACAAGAATACATATATCCCCCTACTAAATAAAAGTTATCCACCTAAGTATGTTTTCATCTGTGCTTCTTATACATCATTATGGCAAAGTAAATGTAGCCAAAGTAAGTCTTTCTATCTCCCAAGATTACTCCATTAATTTATGGTTAACTTCACTAATTTCAATTTGTCTTCAAATGGATGTGCAATAAAATATTTGTAATGAAAATATACAGGCATGCTTAGTTGGGGAATTACCTTCATATTCCACATGAGCCCATGCCTCTCTTCACTGAGGCTCTTCCAGCCTCTCGAAGGAAATGAAATGGGGGTAGGGAAAACCAGAGTGAGGGCAAGCTTTTAAAGAATTGAGTGGGTCATGGATGTGCTGACCTTCCTGGAATGACATATTCTTAGTTTGAAAAGGGATATGAGCTGTGGGTAATTTGCAAATGAATGCATCTGCAAATGAATGAATGCATCAAACACAATGAAAACATTGTGTCCGAGATTATACCATATTGCTCGTTGCAGCAACTTCCACAGAATTTGTTTCTTCACCATCTGCACCAGTTCTATTCCACTATTGGACACGAGGCCTTGAAAAATGCCAGCCACTAAGAATATCTTGTGAAAGGGGCTGTGTGAACAGTTATTATGCTCATGTTACTTCCTTAATACCCTTTTTGATGAAAAAGAAGAAACCTACATCAGAAGCAGCACTTAAAATTCAGTTTGGAGAGTCTTCTGGCCTCCACTGAGTAGCTTTTCTCCCTAATCTCTTTCTTCTTTTCTTCTTTGTTATGTAATAATGTGTTTGGGCTAAGAGAAAGCTAAATTCTCACATCCATCTCTAAGGAACAAAAGCTTACTTTTAAGGGAATAAATGAATAACTTCATCATCTAGATTTTACAACAGATATTTTATAAGTATGATCTAGTAATGCCATTTTAATATTGACATATATTATCCACAATATAACTTTTTTCACTGCACAAAAGTACTCACCTTCTCATGACTTCTTGCTTATGAGCAATTGAATTCCAACTGCATTTTTTCAAGTAACTATATTCCTTTCAAACATATCTAGTTTGATGATTGTATGTCAAAACTAGCACTAACAAAGCTAACTGAAATACCTAAGACTGAATTAATTTAACTACTTTCCATAGTTGGGCCTACACTGGAAAAATGGGAAGGATGCACCCTTGGTTGCCATTGTGTCTCTTATTTTCAGAACATGTGTTTGCTGCAGAACACTGGGTTTTACCTCAACAGACTCCTGGGCTCCAAATCCTAAATTTATATCCTGGGCCCTGCAGGTAAATTTTTTATGACATCTGTGTGTTTCTGTAATGAGATCCATAGCATCAGCAGTAGGTACTTTCCCCTTTGAAATGTGCATTCAAAAGAAAAAACAATACATTGAAAATTAAAGAAAGTACACAAGCATGTGTTGTCATTGCTTTGCCAAAAATTCCTTCAGGAGTCTGGGAAATGGGCTTGACCAATTCATTACACTATTCAAACAAGTCCAGGAAAAGGCTGAATTTCTAACAAATCTTTACACATCAAGGCGGTTAATTTCTAATCAATGATCCAAGTATTCTCCAGTGTTATTCATTCATTCATTCATTCATTCATTCCTAAGTAAAATGGTTACACAGTGTTCAAACCAGTACAAAACTGTCTAGAGTTATTACACTATCTAAATACCGTGATCAGAGAGTACTTACAAAAGCACTATTTATGAAAATGCTCTCACCATCAGTTTACCCAAGACAAGTTGTATGTCTGTGTTACAGCATAACACAGAGAAAATTCATAAAAAATCCATCCAACAGAGACAAAGCCCCCTTTGTGGAAAACATAGGTTTCCTTTCCTATTCACAGGTATATTTTCAATAATTTAGTAGGTTATTTGCAGTCTGTAGGCCCCAGTTTGGGGACAGAACACTTCTCTAAAATTTTTCCAACTTTCTGAAAGTTAAATAGCTTATACAAGCAATAAGAACAAAAACAGAGAATACAGGTAAACACCAATCTTTTCTGCATTAATCTCAGTTAAGTTTTTTCTTTCCTTCAAATTCAGTTCAAAGCAGATTTCATTAGTATATTTCACCAACTCCATAAGAGTGCATAATTTTAACTACATGGAGGCAAAACAACCTAACAAAAATGTGATTTATCTTTGCTAAATTACCAGTGTGACGTGGCATTACTTTGTCTAAATTAAGCAGCTATGACACAATGGCTGAAGAATGCTACAATGAAAAAGTCATCCATTCCTGCTATTTTGTAAATATAGGAACACTTTTAAATGCAACCAATATACAATGTTTTAAATCTGTCAAGAAAAACAATTGAAACAATTATGAATTAATTTTAAAAGAATGTTATATATGCTGCAACAATTAGGAGTAAGAGCAGTGGATGCATGAGTGGATAGTTTGCTAGTTTAGCTCAATTGAAAAAAATCATACCATGAGTATTTTTTTCTGATAAGTAACTTATAACAAGCTAGTGTATTACCACATTAATAAAGCCTCCCTAAATGACCAAATTTTCCACTATTTATTGGTAAGAGGAATTATATAAACTTTACTTGAGAAAGAGTGCTCATGTTAAAAACAATATTACTTTAAACTAAAAAACATGATGAGTTTAAAACAGAATAATGAGGAAAGGAAGGGAAATTCTCAATATATAAATATGATACCAGTTTCTTACCTATTCTGTTCATGAATCTAATAAAAAATGATATGAAAAGGTTAAATTCTCCTGAACATTTAGAATTTTTTAAATGAGTTAAAGGCTGGTATATAGGTAAAATGCGTATCTCTCCCTTTGATGCTTAAACATTCCTTTACTAACTGCTGTGAAATGAAATTAAATGTTTAGAAGCAAACCCCTTCTTAGTTCATTAATATAAAAAAAGTTAAATTTTTCTCTGGATTTCAAAAATTAAAATATCTTGCCCTTGTATTTCTAACAGATGTTCTGTTGACTCACACGGGAATGTAGTCACTACACTGCCATTAGTCAACTTTTCATGGGGACATTTGATAATCCAATGGCGCTTCTGCTGGAGACATGGAGATGAACCCACTAGGCACTGCGAAGAATGCAGTGTCTCTTTCCTGTACAGGATTTTAACATAAAATGTATGCTGGGACTGGCAAGTGCCCAAGGGACCCATCTCTACCCATTGGCTGTCAGCCAGAGAACAGCCTGGTCTTGGGAGTGTAGATGAATCCATTGGGTTTTTAGCTCCTAAATAAAATGTTTCATTGTCATTTGTGCTTCTTTTATATTAGTTCATGTTACTTTAGGATTTATCCTTTTATTGGTTCAATACTGAAGGATGGCAGAATATTTCATCTCAAAATATGCTACTTTGACATAAGGATTAGATTGAGCTAAAGGCACTTAAAAAAAAAAAAAAAGCAGGTGCAAGAAGGGCATTTTGACCATCCCCTTTATTTCCGAAAGCATGAGATAAAACCTTCCTGTGGAAGATGTCTTCCCTATACCAGGAGGAAAGTAACATTCTTATCATTAAGGATGAGAAATTGAGACCCAGAGAACTCTATTCAAACAGACCTTGTTAAAATTTTTCTAATATTCCTTTAGTCTCCCCACGTAGTTTGCTTTTCCACATTGCCTCCCTTTGTTCAAACCGGTCTAAAAGCATTTAGATTTTGCCACTTCTTTGGAGCTTCATTTCCCTATGGGGGCTTCCATGTCATATAAAAATTACATGAAATAAATTTGAATTCTCTTCTCCTATTAATCTATCTTATGTCAGTTTAATTCTCAGGCTCAGTCAAAAAACCCTAAGAGGGTAGAGGTAAAATTTTGCTTCTACATTTTTAAAAAGTTACTATATTCTAATTTTTACAACCTGCTTTGAATTTTTTTTAACTTTTATATTTTAATCTCATTACTGTTTTTTATTAAGTTTTCTATTTTATGGTAAAGATGGTATCTCATGATATCTATTCCTTATTCCAAATATTTAATTTTTTTCTTAAATTTATTTGTATCTTATTTACTCTAAGAATAGCAAGCAGAAAACAGAAGAACATGGGATTCAGCAGGAAAGGGACTCTTTGACAGCATTTCTCAACCTATCAGTGGTGGATGATATGGTTTGGCTATGTCCCCAACCAAATCTCATCTTAAATTATAGCTCCCATAATTCTCATGAGTTGTGGGAGGGACTCAGTGGAAGGTAATTGAATCATGAGGCAGTTTCCCCCATACTGTTCTCGTGGTAGTGAATAAGTCACACAAGACCTGATGGTTTATAAATGGGAGTTCCCCTGCACAAGCTCTCTTGCCTGCCACCATGTAAGAGATGACTTTGCTTCTCCTTTGCCTTCTGCCATGATTGTGAGGCCTCCCTGACCATGTGGAACTATGAGTCCATTAAACCTCTTCATAAATTTCCCAGTCTTGAGTATATCTTTATTAGAAGCATGAGAATAGACTAATACAGTGGAGGACCAGGTTTTTCCCTCAATTTGGGCCGATCCATACTTTCGTACAACACGAGAAAAATAAATTTCTGGAAAATAAAATGAAAACAAGGCATGCAAAATAAAAGCCTAAACGCTATTGTTACAGTCAACATGATATATTACTCCTTCAGATTGTTTTAAAATTTTCTGGATATTTACTCTCATTCTATACATCTCTTGTCACGGTCTGGTGTCGACAGTTTGCAACCAGCACCAGTCCCTGAATCAGGTCTGTGATTATAGCATGTCAGCTTGCCTCTTTCTCTCCAGCTGGCCTTTCCTCCAGAAAGTCTCCCTCTCCTGCAGACTAGGTCTGACTTCCCTATTATAGGCTCTCCTAGTCCTCTGCATTTCTCCATACCATCAAATAATTGAATAATGAATGTATAGCCAGTCCTTTAATTTGTGTCTGCCTTGCCCAGAGGACACAAGCTGAATGTTTTTTATGAAGGAGTAAACAGACATGGGTTTACTTTGAAGCTAATGAAAGATCAAGTTCAGGTCTCATTTGCTGGCAGAGGCACCTTCCACCTCTTCGTGAAAGTTGCAGAGACTTACAGAGTGTTCTAGGTGAGAAGGGGAACAGGTTACAATCAGAAAGCATAGCTGTAGAAATATTTTTGGCAAATCCCTTAAAGGGATCTAAGAAGAAAGAGACCCAAGGTTTGAAGAATATGATGTGATAGCTTTTTTATTATAAATAATTACTTCGGCACCTAATTTTATATTTGAAATTTTACACTTTTTCGAAAGTGAATCTCCAAATTATGTAAGTTTTAAGCCCCACAAATTCTGGACCTGTGTCAAACATTTTATCTCTAATAAATAACACAGTGCCTTGCCTGGAGTTATTAGTCTGTGACTATCTTCTGAATGAGAAATGATCAAATTATCAGCTAACTGGTTTAAAACTCCTCCACATGATTCCTGTGAGAAGGTACCATAAGGGTCCTTCATTCATCTCTTAGAAACCCTTTACACTAGCCTACTTTCAATAAAGGTACAGTAGGCCCACCTTATCCACAAGGGATGCAATCCAAGAACCCCAGTAGATGCATGGAATCATGGATGGTACCTGCTATAGTTTGGATGTTTGTCCCCCTAAACCCGACGTTTAAATTTGATCTCCAGTATTGGAGGTAGGGCCCCATTAGGAGGTGTTTGGGTCATGGGGGCAGTTCTCTTATGAATGGCTTACTGTCATCTGGCTATAAAGAGTGAGATCTCACTCTACTAGTTCCCACAAGAGCTGGTTGTTAAAAGGAGCCTGGCATTTCCCTCCTCTCTCTCTCTATCTCTTTCTTCCTCTCTTGCCATGTGATCTCTATAGGTGTGGCTCTGCTTCACCTTCCACCATGAGTGGGAGCAGCCTTAGGTCCTGACCAGAAGCAGATGCTGGTGCCAGGGTTCTTATAAAGCCTGCAGAACCAAGAGCCAAATAAGCCTCTTTTCTTTATAAATTACCCAGTCTCGTGTATTTCCTTACAGCAACACCAAAGAGACTAAGACACTACTGAACCCTATATATACTATGTTTTGTCCTATACATACATACCTATGATAAATTTATAAATTAGACACAGTAAGAGATTAACAATAACAGTAAAATGGAACTATTATAGCTATATACTGTAATAAAAGCTATGTGATTGTGGTCTGTCTCTCTAAATATTAATATATATTAAATATATTGTAATGTACCACAGGTAACTGAAACCACAGATGGGGAGACTACTGAATTACTGACTGAATTAACATTTACTCTACACAGAATTCAGGAGGATTTTTAAAACTGTAGATGGTTTACCACTTAGTAGTTTGTAAAAATCAACTTAGTTGGTGACGGAATCAGAATGTTTTGGATTTTCTTTTTACAATGGAATGGAAGGAATACAATGAAAAGTACACATAGTGCATCACAAGAAGTAAAGGTGTTAGTTCATAAAAACTTTGTGTCAATTGTGTTTGTACATGTATGTGTGCACTAGATATCTATGTAAAATGTGTTTTTTACATTTTTTAAAAAACATAAATTTGGGGTACAGGACTTCCTTATATCCTTCTCTGATTAAAAAGATGCATAGAAGTCACTTAGAACTAAGAATACATCTGAGAGATGTTTTTGATGGTTTGCTTGCTTTGTTTTGTGTTTTATATTTTACACATATACTCCTTTTTTGAATCATCCCTATAAAGATAAATCAGAAACTCTGGTTTTCACGGTCCTTAAGAAAGAACATAGGCTTATTCTATGACCTTAAGCATGGGCTTTAAAATGTTTCTTGACATTTTCAAGAATCTCTTGTATCCATTTCCTCAGCTCCTAAAAAATAAAGCGGTTTGCCCTTATGGCATGTTAGAGTTCGTTTTCTGCTTGTTCTCTCACTGCATTTACTTTGCCTGTGATATCTTCCACAACAATGGTCCCCATGAATAGCCACAGAATGACTTTTGAACCTATGTCTCCAGCTGTGGTCACTCTTGAGTTCCAGACCCTTGTAATAACTGCCTACCAGGCACATCTATCTAGCAACTGGAACCTCCAGAAACAACAGTGATTACATTTCCAAATAAAACCTACTTATCTTCTCTCTATACTGAGATTAACAGTTCCATTATGCACCCAATTTTTTTTTTGTTACATGAATAAGCTCTGTAGTGGTGATTTCTGAGACTTTGGTGCACCCATTACCAGAGCAATGTACACTGTACCCAATGTGTAGTCTTTTATCCTTCGCCACCCCCACCATTTTCCCTGAGTCCCCAAAGTCCAGTGTATCATTCTTTTGCCTTGGTATCCTCATAGCTTAGCTCCCACGTATAAGAGAGCATACAATGTTTGGTTTTCCATTCCCGAGTTACTTCACTTATAATAATAGTCTACAATTCCATCCAGGTTGCCATAAATGCCACTATTTCAGTCCTTTTTAAGTCTGAGTAGTATTTCAATATATATATATATCACAATTTCCTTATCTACTCATTGATTGATGGGCATTTGTGCTGGTTTCATATATTTGCAGTAGAAATTATGTTGCTATAAACATGCATGTGCAAGTATCTTTTTCATATAATGACTTCTTTTCCTCTGGGTAGCTACCTAATAGTGGGATTGCTGTATCAAGCAGTAAATCTACTTTTAGTTTTTTAAGGAATCTCCACACTGTTTTCCATAGTGGTTACACTAGTTTACATTCCCACCGACAGCGTACAAGGGTTCCCTTTTAAACACATCCTCTCCAACATCTATAATTTTTTTGATTTTTTGATTATGGCCATTCTTGGAGGAGTGAGGTGGTAATGCTTCTTTGTAGATTCTAGATATTAGTCTTTTGTCGGATGTATAGATTATGAAGATTTTCTTCCACTCTCTGGGTTGTTTGTTAACTCTGCTAATTACTTATTTTGCCGTGCAGAAGGTTTTAGTTTCATTAAGTCCTACCTATTTCTCTTTGTTTTTGTTGCGTTTGCTTTTGGGTTCTTGGTCATGATGTCTTTGCCTAAGCCAATGTCTAGAAGGGTTTTTCTGATGTTATCTTCTACAATCATTAGGACAGGTCTTAGATTTAAATCTTTGATCCATCTTGAGTTGATTTTTGCATAAGGTGAGTGATGAGGATCCAGTTTCATTCTTCTACATGTGGCTTGCCAATTATCCCAGCACCATTTGTTGAATAGGGTATCATTTCCTCACTTTATTACTATTATCATTATTATTTTGCTTTGTCAAAGATCAGTTGGCTATAAGTTATTTGGCTTTTTTTCTGGGTTCTCTATTCTGTTCCATTGGTCTATGTGCCTATTTTTATACTAGTACCCTGCCTTATACTATAATTTGAAGTTTGGTAATGTGATGCCACTAGATTTGTTCATTCAAATGTTTTTGATTAGTCTTGCTTTGGCTAAGTGGGCTCTTTTTTGGTTCCATATGAATTTTAGAATTGTTTTTTCTAGTTCTGTGAAGAATGATGGTGGAATATTGATGGGAATTGCATTGAATTTGTAGATTGCTTTTGGCAGTATGGTCATTTTCACATATTGATTCTACCCATCCATAAGCATGGGATGTGTTTCCATTTGTTTGTGTCGTCTATGATTTCTTTCAGCAGTGTTTTGTAGTTTTCCTTGTAGAGATCTTTCACATCCTTGGTTAGGTATATTCTTAAGTATTTTAATTTTTTTTTCAGCTATTGTGAAAGGAGTTGAGTTCTTGACTTGATTCTCAGCTTGGTCACTGTTGGTGTATAGCAGAGCTACTGATTCGTGTACATTAATTTTGTATCCTGAAAATTTGCTGAATTTACTTACCAGTTCTAGGAGCTTTTTGGATGAGTCTTTAGGGTTTTTAGGTATATGATCATGTCATCAGCAAACAGTGACAGTTTGATTTCCTCTTACTGATTTTGATGTGTTTTATTTCTTTCTCTTGTCTGATTGCTCTGGCTAGGACTTTCAGTACTAGGTTGAATAGAAGTGGTGAAAGTGGGCATTCTTGTCTTGTTCCAGATATCAGGGAAAATGCTTTCAACTTTTCCCCATTCAGTATAATGATGGCTGTGGGTTCATTGTGGATGGCTTTTATTACCTTAAGGCATGTTTATGCTGATCTTGTTGAGGATTTTAATCACAAAGGATGCTGGATTTTGTCAAATGCTTTTTCTGCATCTGTTGAGATAATCATGTTATTTTTGTTTTTAATTCTCTGTATGTGGTGTATCACATTTATTGACCTATGCATGTTAAACCAACCCTACATTTCTGGTATGAAACCCACTTGATCATGGAGTATTATATTTTTAAAATGCTGTTGGATTTGGTTCACTAATATTTCGTTAAGGATTTTTGCATGTATATTCATCAGGGATATTGGTCTGTAGTTTTCTGTTGTTGTTCCCTGGTTTTTGTATTAGGGTGATAATGACTTCATAGAATGATTTAAGGATTCCCTCTTCCTCTATCTTTTGGAATAGTGTCAATAGGATTAATACCAATTATTCTTTGAATGTCCGATAGAATTCACCCGTGAATCCATCTGGTCCTGGACTTTTTTTGTTGGCAATATTTTATTACCATTTCAATCTCACTGCTAGTTATTGATCTGTTCAGATTCTATATCTTCCTCATTTAATCTAGGAAGGTGGTATATTTCCAGGGATTTACCATCTCCTCTGTTTTCTCATTTATGCACATAAAGGTGTTCATAGTAGCCTTGAATAATATTTGTGTTTCTGTAGTATCAGTTGTACTGTTTCCCATTTTGTTTCTAATTGAGTTTATTTGGATCTTCTCTCTTCTTTTCTTGGTTAATCTCACTAATGGTCTATCAATTTTATTTCTCTTTTCAAATAACCAGCTTTTTGTTTCATTTATCTTTTCTATTTTGTTGTTGTTGTTGTTTCAATTTCATTTAGTTCTGCTCTAATATTTGTTATTTCTTTTCTTCTGCTGGGTTTGGGTTTGGATTGCTCATTTTTCTATAGTTTCATGAGGTGTGACCTTAGATTGTCTGTTTGTGCTCTTTTAGACTTTTTGATATAGGCATTTAATGCTATGAACTTTCCTCTTAGCACCATTTTGCTGTATCACAGAGGTTTTGATAAGTTGTGTTACTATTATCATTCAGTTCAAAGAATTTATTAATTTCCATCTTGAGTTCATTGTTAACCCAACAGTCTTTCAGGAGCAGATTATTTAATTTCCATGCATTTGCATGGTTTTGAGGGTTCTTTTGTGGTTGATTTCCAATTTCATTCCACTGTGATCTGAGCGAGTAATTTATATAATTTCGCTTATCTTCAATTTCCTGACACTTGTTTTGTGGCCTAACATATGGTCTATCTTGGAGAATGTTCCATGTGCTGATGAATAGAATGTATATTCTGCAGTTGTTGGGTAGAATGTTCTGTAAGTATCTGTTAAGTCCATTTGTTGTAGGGAATAGTTTAAGTCCATTGTTTCTTTGTTTACTTTGTCTTGATAACCTATCTAGTGCTTTCAGCAGAGTATTAAAGTCCCCCACTATTATTGTGTTGCCATCTATCTTATTCTTTTTTTTTAATTATACTTTAAGTTCTGGGATACATGGGCAGCACGTGCAGGTTTGTTACATAGGTATACATGTGCCATGGTTGTTTGCTGCACCCATCAACCCATCATCTACATTAGGTATTTCTCCTATTGCTATCCCTCCCCTAGCCCCCCAGCCCCTGATAGGCCCTGGTGTGTGATGTTCCCCTCCCTGTGTCCATGTGTTCTCATTGTTCAACTACCCCTTATGAGTGAGAACATGTGGTGTGTGGCTTTCTGTTCCTGTGTTAGTTTGGTGAGAACAATGGTTTCCAGCTTCATCTATGTCCCTGCAAGGGACATAAACTCATTCTTTTGTATGGCTGCATAGTATTCCATGGTATGTATGTGCCACATTTTCTTTATCCAGTTATCAGTGATGGGCATTTGTGTTCGTTCCAAGTCTTTACTATTGTGAATAGTGCCACAATAAACATACATGTGCATGTGTCTTTATAGTAGAATGATTTACAATCCTTTGGGTATATACCCAGTAATGGGATTGCTGGGTCAAATGGTATTTGTGGTTCTAGATCCTTCTGGAATCACCACACTATCTTCCATAATGGTTGAAGTAATTTACACTCCTACCAACAGTGTAAAAGCCTTCCTACTTCTCCACATCCTCTCCAGCATCTGTTTTTTCCTGACTTTTTAATGATTGTCATTCTAACTCGCATGAGATGGAATCTCATTGTGGTTTTGATTTGCATTTCTCTAATGACCAGTGATGATGAGCTTTTTTCATATGTTTGTTGGCTGCTTATTTCTTAGGTCTAGTAGTAATTGTTTTATAAATTTGAGAGCTCCAATGTTAGGTGTATATATATTTAGAACTATATTTTCCTGTTGGACTAGTCCTTTTATCATTATATAATGTGCCTCTTTGTCTATTTTAACTGCTGTTGTTTTAAAGTTTATTTTGCCTGATATAAGAGTAGATACTCTGCTCACTTTTGGTGTCCATTTGCATGGAATATCTTTTTCCACCCTTTACCTTAAGTTTACGTGAGTCCTTATATGTTAGGTGAGTGTCCTGAAGACAACAGAAACTTAGTGAATTATTATCCATTCTTCCCATCTGTATCTTTTAAGTGAAGCATTTAGGCCATTTACATTCAATGTGAGTATTGAGATGTGAGGTACTATTCTACTTCTCATGCCTAAATACCTTGTATTATTTTTCATTGTGTTATTGTTATACAGGTCCTGTAAGATTTATGCTTTAAGGAGGTTCTATTTTCATGTATTTTAAGGATTCGTTCCCAGATTTAGAGATCCTTTTAGCAGTTCTTGTAGTGCTGGCTTGTCAATGGTAAATTCTCTCAGCATTTGGTTGTCTGGAAAAGACTACATCTTTCCTTCATTTATGAAGCTTAGTTTTGCTGGATACAGAATTCTTGACTGATAATTGCTTTTGTTTAAGGAGGCTAAAAATAGGGCCCCAATCCCCTCTAGCTTGTAGAGTTTCTGCTGAGAAATTTGCTGTTAATCTGATAGGTTTTCCTTTATAGGTTACCTGATGCTTTTGCCTCACAGCTCTTAGGAGTCTTTCCTTCAACTTGTCTTTAGATAACCTAATGATTATGTGCCTAGGTGATGATCTTTTGTGATTAATTTCCCAGGTGTTCTTTGAGCTTCCTGTATTTGGGTGTCTAGATCTCTAGAAAGGCTGGGGAAGTTTTCCTTGATTATTCCCTTAAATATGGTTTCTAAACTTTTAGATTTCTCTTCTTTCTCAAGAACACCAATTATTCTTAGGTTTGGATGTTTAACATAATCCCAAACTTCTTGGAGACTTTGTTCATTTTTTTTATTCTTTTTTGTCTTTGATGGATTGGGTTAATTCAAAAGCCTTGTCTTCAAGCTCTGAGGTTCTTTCTTCTGCTTAATTCTATGGCTGATACTTTCCAGGGCATTCTGCATTTCTCTAAGTGTGTCCTTGATTTCCAGAAGTTGTGATTTTTTTTTTATGCTCTTTATTTCACTGAATAATTTTCCTCTTATATCCTGTATCATGTTTTTATTTCTTCATGTCGAACTTCACTTTTCTTGATGCCTCCTTGATTATCTTAATAATCGACCATCTGAATTCTCTTGCTGGCAATACAAAGATTTCTTCTTGGTTTGGATCCATTGTTGGTGAGTTAGAATGATATTCTGGGGGTGAAAAACAAAAACAAAAACAAAAACCTTGTTTTGCTGTGTTACCAGAAATATTTTTCTGGTTTCTTGTCATTTGGGTAGACTATGTCAGAGGAAAGATTTAGGGCTCAAGGGCTATTGTTCAGATTCTTTTGTTCCACAGAATTCTCCCTTGATGTGGTTCTCTCCCCTTTCCCCTAAAAATGGGGATTCCTGAGAGCTGAACCATAGTGATTGTTTTTGCTCTTCTGGGTCTAGCTATCCAGTGGAGCTACTGAGCTCTGGTCTGGTTCTTAGGAGTATCTACAATGAGTCCTGTGATGTGATTCATCTTCAGGTCTTGAAGCCGTGGATACCAGCATGTGCTCCAGTGGAGTTAGCAGGGGAGTAAAGTGGATTATGTGAGGGTCCTTGGTAGTGTTTTTGTTTCATGCACTGGTTTTGTGTTGGTTGGTCTCCAGCTAGGGGGTGGCGCTTTCAAGAGCACATAAGCTACAGTCCTACATGGAGGATGCTAACTTGCCCTGGGGATACCTGGTTAGGTATTCAGGTTTGTAAGGTATTGGTCAGAGCTATAGAGCTCCCAAGAGATTATGACCCTTGTCTTTGGCTACCAGGGCAGGTAGAGAAAGACCATCAGATAGAGGAAGTTATAGGCATGTCTGAGCTCAGCCTCTCCTTAGGCAGGGCTTGTTACAGCTGCTGTGGGGAATAGGGGTGTGGCTCCCAGTCCAATGGACTTATATTTCCAAGGGGATTATGGCTGCCTCTGCTGACTCATACAGGTCACCAGGGAAGTGGAAGAAAGATGGCAATCACAGGCCTCACCCTGCTCCCACACAGCTCACAGTCCTAAAGATTGGTCTCACTCCCACCGTGCCCCACCAATAGCACCGAGTCTATTTCCAGGCAGCTAGTGACCAGGGCTGAGAACTCACCCCAGACCAAGAACCTCCCCATAGAGAAAGCAAGCAGACTGACAGTGTTTCAGTGTCTCAGAGAGCCTGCAGCAGTGATCCAGTTCCTTCAAAGGATGTGTAGATTCTCTTGGCTTCTCTGGCATGTTGCTGCAGTAGTTCTTGGAGTGAAAGTTCATGATGTGAGTCCCCACATGCTGCTCTGTCCATCTGAGTGGGAGCTGCAAGTTAGTCCTGCCTTCTACCCACCATCTTAATCTCCCATAATCTAATCTTAACATATAGACACTATTCTAACATCCTCCATCACCTCCAGTAACAAGGACTACCCATTAAAACTCTAGCATTTTCCACACCACTCCCTTTCTCTCCATCCCTGTGATTGTTTCTGTCTTGGTTGCTGGCCTGGGCTATTATATTAGTCTTCTAACTAATGTCCTACCCTGGCTCTCACCCCTCCTTAGTTCTTTCCAAGGACTCCAGATGGTTCTTTCCAAACTACAAAATCGATCATGTTGTGTCCGAAACTGGTGGGTTCTTGGTCTCACTGACTTCAAGAATGAAGCCGCGGACCCTCGCAGTGAATTACAGTTCTTAAAGGTGGTGTGTCCAGAGTTTTTTCCTTCTGCTGTTCGGACATGTTCGGAGTTTCTTCCTTCTGGTGGGTTAGTGGTCTCGCTGGCTTCAGGAGTGAATCTGCAGACCTTCGTGGTGAGTGTTACAGCTCTTAAGGCGGTGCATCTGGAGTTGTTCGTTCCTCCTGGTGGGTTCGTGGTCCCACTGGCCTCAGGAGTGAAGCTGCAGACTTTTGTGGTGAGTGTTACAGCTCATAAAGGCAGTGCAGACCCAAAGAGTGAGCAGCAGCAAGATTTACTGCAAAGAGCAAAAGAACAACATTTCCACAGTGTGGAAGAGGACCCGAGCGAGTTGCCACTGCTGGCTTGAGCACCCTGCTTTTATTCCTTTATCTGGCCCCACCCACCTCCTGCTGATTGGTCCATTTTACAGAGAGCTGATTGGTCCATTTTACAGAGAGCTGATTGGTCCGTTTTGACAGGGTGCTGATTGGTGCATTTACAATCCCTGAGCTAGACACAGAGTGCTGATTGGTGCATTTACAATCCTTTAGCTAGACATAAAGTTCCTCCAAGTCCCCACCAGATTAGCTAGATACAGAGTGCTGATTGGTGCATCCACAAACTCTGAGCTAGACACAGAGTGCTAATTGGTGCCTCCACGAACCCCGAGCTAGACACAGAGTGCTGACTGGTGCATATACAACCCTCCAGCTAGACATAAAAGTTCTCCAAGTCCTCACCCAACTCAGGAGCCCAGATAGCTTTGCCTAGTGGATCCCGTGCCGGGGCCACGGGCAGAGCTGCCCACCAGTCCCGCACCATGCGCCTGCACTCCTCAACCCTTGGGTGGTCAATGGGACCAGACGCCGTGGAGCAGGGGGTGGTGCCCATTAGTGAGACTTGGGCTGCATGGGAGCCCACTGCGGGGGGGGCTTGGGCATGGCAGGCTGCAGGTCCCGAGCCCTACCCCACAGGAAGGCAGCTGAGGCCCAGAAAGAATTTGAGCATGGCACAGGCGGGCCAGCAGTGCTGGGGGACCTGGCATACCCTCCACAGCTGCTGGCCCAGGTGCTAAGCCCCTCACTGCCCAGGGCCAGCAGTGCGGGCCACCCGCTCCGAGTGTGGGGCCCGCCAAGCCCGCGCCCACTGGGACTCGTGCTGGCCCACGAGCACCCTGTGCAGCCCCAGTTCCCGCCCGCACCTCTCCCTCCACACCTCCCCGCAAGCAGAGGGAGCCGGCTCCAGCCTCAGCCAGCCTGGAGAGGGGCTCCCACAGTGCAGCGGTGGGCTGAAGGCTCCTCAAGCACAGCCAGAGTGGATGTTGTGGCCTGAGGAGGTGCTGAGAGTGAGCAAGGGCTGCTAGCACGTTGTCACCTCTCAATGTTATACTCCTGAGTAAAATCCTCCAACTAATTGAGGTTGTTTCAGAAAGACCAAACTCCAGAAGTAGGTGTGTGACTCTAAGAGGAACCCACCTGGCCCAAGTTATCTAGTAACCCGAAAATAAAATAGAAGAAAAAGCAAATGTGTCATCCATTATCATGAAGTGTAATGGAAATGTACAGAGCACAGGCTCAGTATAATCTGTCATCCAGAATAAGTCCTCCCATCAACTGAGTTGCCTTTAAACAGACCTTCTTACTATGGTCGTGAATGACAGGAATGAAAATAGCAGGAACTTAGGAATTTCTAACTGGATATTTCAAGTGTCAGCTGTTTAATGTTTTCTCTAAGTTTTTTTATGGTTCTTATCAAATATGAGGGGAATAAAGAAATACTAGCAGAGGAAAGGTAAAACCCATTGAATATCAATGTTCTTACTCTTTCAGAACAGTAAATGTAGAATGTTTAATAACAATTTCATCAGCTTTTACTTTAAATTTTGTTCCTTTGTAGAACAAGAAGGAAAAAGCATCTATTCACTCAAGAAGGATTTTTTGAACATCAACTATATACTTGGCATAGCATTAAGTACTGGAAATTAAAAAAAAATAATGTCACAATCTCTGCCTTTAAGAAACACACATTGTAGTGGTGAAAATATGTAAAAATGTAATTAACATAGCAAATACTTCTATAGCAATTACTATGTGCCAGACACTGTCCTAAGAGCTTTACATATATTTACTCATTTATTCTTCACAACAATCCTATGAAGTAGATCCTATTATCCCTATTTTACCGTTGAAGAAAATGAGGCACAGAGAGGTTAGCAACTTGCTCAGGGCCACACAACCAGTATGTAGCAGAACCCAAACTCAAACCCATACACTCTGGCTCCACAACACTGCATTGCCTGTAAATGATAAGTTAAGAAATAGAAATATGCCATGATATTATAGGAACAGGTTCAGATGTATTAGACAAGGTTTAGAGAAGTTATTTCAATACTAATAATATTATATATTATACACTAATCAAAAGCTAATGCATATTGTGCTCATTTATTACGTTCTAAATACTTTTATGTGTTGACCCCTCTCAACCTCACAACAATCTCATGAGATTGGTTTCATTATTATTCCCATTTTTCAAATAAGGAAAATGAGGGGTTTGGAGTGATATGGTTTGGCTGTGTCCCCACCCAAATCTCATCTTGAATTGTAGTTCCCATAATCCCCACATGTCATGAGAGGGACCAGGTGGAGGTAATTGAATTATGGAGGTGGTTTCCCCCATGCTGTTCTCATGATGATGAGTGAGTCTCACCAGATCTGATGGTTTTATAAGCTTCTGTCATCTCCCCTGCTTGCACTCATTGTCTCTCCTGCCACCCTGTGAAGAGGTGCCTTCTGCCATGATTGTAAGTTTCCTGAGGCCTCCCCAGCCATGCAGAACTGTGAGTCAATTAAACCTCTATTCTTTATAAATTACCCAGTCTCGAGTATTTCTTCATAGCAGCATGAGAACAGACTAATACACAAAGATTACACAGCTAGTAAGTGGAAGAAGTTTCTATAATAGGCAGAGTAGAATTTGGTCTTAAATACATATGTGCAGTTAGCCAAGCCACTAAGTCAGAGACCAGAAGTATGGGCGAAGAGGACACTCTGTTCAGGGATGCATGTGGAGACAAAGAGGTACCTGGGCCACAGAGACTTGCACACATCCCCAGCACATGAACTGCCAAAGCACAGCTCAGAGTGAGAAGAATTAGGCAAAGCAGATGATGGAGGGACCAGTATGCACAGTTTGATTTTACCTCTAGAAAATAGGGGCCTTTGAAGGACTTTTAGGCAGGGACTGACATGGCCAGATTTTAATTTTAGATAGGACACTGATGATTGTGAATCAATTTGAAAGGGAAAAGATAGAGACTCTTGTACTTGTCCAGGAGGCTCACTTCTAAAGTAGGACAGTGGTGGTAGGTGAAAAACTAGAAAGGACATAAAACCAGTAGGTTGCTCCATTCACATCACAATCTCTTCTCTTTCTGAATGGTTATTTGATTATTCACACAACCACCCATCTCTTCTTTTTTTTCTGTAACATTAGAGAAGTCAATATATTTATAGCTAATCACTCTTATCTTTACTGTATCCTCTTCAACTAGTGGCTCTCAAAAACCTTGCACTTAATTACTCTCAGTGTTCCCACTGAAAATTATTACATACTTTTTACCAAAAAAGTACAACATGACCAAAAGTCCAAACAACATGAAAAAGACTAACCTTCCTATGGGTTTAGTCATCCCAATTCTGTTTCTTTTGGTGTGTAAGTAAGTACAGATGAGTTCTTGCTTTATCTAGACTGTGCTAGGCAGTTTGGGTACAACTCCACATTTAAGGTATTTTCATTAGCTCCTTTATTATGTCAACTAATGTTAACATAACTAATAGTTAAAACGCAATACATTATGTCCCTAGTGAGGGACATTATGTTAACTAATACTTAAAACACAATACAAAAACAAAGTAAACAATGAAAAATAAATACAAAAATACTAAAACATTACACCATTTTCAAAAACATAATGCAATAGTCAAGACTGGCATGACTAGCTTTGGGCTGCAAATAAACAAAAATCACAGTGGTTTAACCAAAAAGGGATTTATTTTTATGACATAACAGGAAATGCAGAGGGAGGCAGATCAAGAAAGAAAGACCAGGCTGTGTCCAGCATCCTGCTTTGTCCTCTTAAGCACGAGGCTCTTACCCTCATGGTCATAGTCTGGCTTGTGTATCTTCAGTCATCTGTGTGCATGCTTGGCTTTCTCAGCAAAACAAAGGGGGAAGGAAGAAAGCACATGTCCGTTTTTAGCTAGAAAACAATGTTTCCCAATGAAGCCCACTCTCTAAACTTTTTATTCCATCTCATTGCTCAAAATTAGTCCAAAAGAGTCTGGAAAAATGACTACATGTATCTGGAATACCTTTCAACTCCAACTCCAACAAAATCAGGATTCTATTGGAAAAGAAGAATGGATACTGAGTACATAAATTGGCAGAGTCTGACACCCTGAGAAACGCTGGTATTTGCAGGATGGATGGGATGATAGGAGCACAGGAAGGGAGTAGAGAGGTGCATGATGAGAAGCATATGGACAAGCCTGAAAGGAATCACAGAAGCATCAAATTCAGCCTCAGTTTCCAATAAGAGGTTGACAGAAACACACCAGCTGCATCTCACAATTAGGACATGACTGGTGATGTTTGAATACAAATGGGACTCTTTCGTGAAGGAAGAATTAAAACAATTTAGTGTATCCAAGGGTGTAGACATTAGAATAAGCAACATTAATGTACCTTGTAGAAAGATGTACATAGAAGTTAGGGAGACAACTTGTCCTAGAGGGACTGGCAAAAATAACCAGAGATGGTCCAGCCAGAGAGAGCCTGTGTTGCTTTCTGCGTTATGCTACCTAAGTTTACAAAAATTGTTCCTGCATTAAGGGTCTGATCTGAGAAAACAAAGGGAACGCTCTTTCTTTTAAAGTTTCCTATCTCTTAAGCAGTGTTACCATCCACTGCAATGGCAGAGAATGAGAAGAGAGCCTCCCTCCTTCAATTACCCATCCTGTCAACATATTTCCTTCCTTTTGCCTCTGGATTAAAGAAATCATACTAACAGCTATAATTGCAAGGCAGGTGGTCAACAGATCAGATAGGCTGCTTTTACAAAGTGCACACTCTATTTTACCTAGTTCTCTTCATTTGTACCCTAAATAATTTTTTTGCGTATTTTTATCATATTCTAAAAGGAACTAGGCTTTGAGACAACACCATCCTTAATTCCTGAGAGCACAGTGGGAACCAAAAAATTGCTTTTGAGTATTCTAATGTCTTTTTTGGTATAAGATGAGCAACCTTTTAACAAAGAAGAAATTTGCAGAAATATTATATTGATTTTCTTGAAGTTATCCTGCATAAAGTATCCTAACTTCCATGACTCAGAATATTAACCAATTATTCAAAGTCCAATTTGTCACCCCAAGCATGTTTTGAACCTGGAAATCTTAATAAAGTGTTATGCTACAGATAAAAGTAAACTTACTTTTTTTGTTTTATCTCAATACAAGTCAACTACCTCCCAGATTTTGAGTCTGTTAAAATTTGTCAAATGTGGATCATTGATTTCTTTAGCCTGATATAGTAACTAAACGGAAACTTTGTCAATTAACTGTTCTCAGAGATGCCTACAATATGGATAGTCTCATGGATTTGAGCTCTTAGGTAAAGTACCTTTCTACTCAGAACGTATTTTTTCCCTTTATCATGTTTAAAGACAAATACCTTGAAATCTAGTATCTGTATGGTATCATATTCAACTGAATTTATCATATTCAACTGAATCCCTTTGGTAAAACTAAATCCAGTTTTGATAAACAAAAGTTCTATCTAAAAACCTGTTAGATTAAAATCTATAAAATGAATGCTACATTCTAGCGTTGTCCCTGCTCAAGTACACATGTTCCTTTGAGGGGGTCTGGACATCCTATTAGGTGAGAAATGATGAATATACGTGATAATGTTCAGATCTTGGAGGGCACTAGGGGTTCTCCAAATACTGATTATTAAGCAGCAGAAGTCGTAAGAAAGAAAAAGAAAGGATGGATTTCAGCATATTGTGAAGGACTTCCTACTATTAGGAATGGTGGTGAGTTTAACTTTAATTAAATACTGAATTCCTTTTCACTTGAAGGGTTTAAACACTTGAAACCCAACAATGTTTCAATGATCCATCAATCAACCAACTGATAATAAGAAAGCCACCTCTTTGTCATCCCAGGAGACACCATTCACATTTTTGTCTGCATGAATGACATTCCACCAGCCCGGCTCTGTAAAATAGTTTAGAAAGGTCTGCCTTCACTGGATAAGAAGATGAAGGTAATGCGAGTCACAGGGACACAAATGATGGGCAAAAAAGAGAGCCAATATTATTTTATTTTTGAAACAGAGTCTCGCTCTGTTGCCCAGGCTGGAGTTCGGTGGCGTGATCTCGGCTCACTGCAAGCTCTGCCTCCCGGGTTCACACCATTCTCCTGCCTCAACCTCCCAAGTACCTGGGACTACAGGCGCCCACCACCACGCCCGGCTAATTTTTTGTATTTTTAGTAGAGACGGGGTTTCACCGTGTTAGCCAGGATGGTCTCGATCTCCTGACCTCATGATCCACCCGCCTCAGCCTCCCAAAGTGCTGGGATTACAGGCATGAGCCACCGCACCCAGCCAAGAGAGACAGTTTTAAGGAGGGAGGGATACCACTTGGCGACTCATCAGACCCAGGGTATAAAACAAAAGAAATTGGTTAGAATTTCAAGATTTCAAAATTGTGTGACCACATGAATGATGCAGCTTTTACAGAGAGGGGATTTAGAACAAGGACTCCATTTTGGAAGAAGTCAAGAATAAATAACGCTACTGGATGATGACATGAAGTCTCCACATTGGAAGCCTAATGGAAATTGTGTACACGTTTCGTCAGTCCACTAAGACTGAAACCTTATTGAAAGTCCTGACTCTCTCATGCCTTTTATTCTACATGCAACTCGTGCTGAAGAGTTTTCACAAAGTAGAATTTAAAACACACTTACTGAATTGAACTAATCATGTTTTACATCATGTATTGGTTTCTCTCAACACACATCTCGCCAGACTCTTGGTGTGAAAATTGTATTATTGGCATGAACAAGGCACTGGAAACCTGCATTAACTTCTGCCAGCCACTAGAATACCACTCAGAAAATTACAGCTTCCACGGCTAAAATGAGTTAATATCCTGCCAAATAGAAAGAAATGTGTTCTCTCCATGTTGCCAACAGATTAACTTAAATGCTTGTGGCAAAGACCACTGAGCCCATTCAATCAGGATTATGTTTGACCAAAGTTGCAATTTCATCAAAGGACCTTGTAAACAAGAGTAGAAGCAAGATTCCCATTTGACATAATTAGAAGTATGCTTAGATATGAAACTTAAATCTTAGGAAAGAGAGAATAAAATGTTACAGAACATAAGGCTTGGCCTGTGTATGTAATAAGAGATGACTTCAAATTTCAACCATGTAACTGTCTTCATTGTAAATGTTTGGCTGATATACAAAATATTATTACATTATTTATTTAAGTCAAGTTTGAGGTCTAATATGTACTATAGTCAGTGTTCAAGAAGTGTTTATTAAATGGATGTCATGCATTCATCTATTCCATGAATACATATGGCAAATCATGAAGCTTACTGTTTAGTGAGGGAAATTAAAAAACAATTCTCTACATACATAAATGTGTATATTTACAAATTGTGAACGTGTTAGTAGAAAATCCAGCATGGCTCCTCAGTTGGAAGCCAGGTGAATGCATAGCAGGTTTCTATTCTATACTGAAAAGATATGAGAGCAAAGACTTTTCACAACCTTGTCATATCTTAGCACATAGTACAATGCCAGGCACACAGAACATTGGAATTTGGACTGAAATTAGAAGACTAAGGAAGAATTAACCAGGTAAAGTCTAGGCACTGGTACACTGAAAGAACCATCCAGGTCAAGGCAACTTGTGAAACATTACAAGATGAGTAGGAAAATCAGGCATTTGAGGAACTTACAGAAACACCAAAGTAGTGGGGGGCAGGGGGTGGGGGGGCAGGGGTGAGGCATGGAGGGGAAGCAAAGAGAAAAGCAGTAAGACATGAAGGAGATCATGCATGGCTTTACAGCTCACCTTAAAGATTTTTATCATTATCTTGAGAACAGCAGGAAATGCTTGAATGTTTTTAAGGAGTAAAGGAGCATTATCGGATTTGCTTCTGTAAAAACACGACTTTAGTTACAGGGCAGAATAGGTAGATTGGAAGGTAACTAAATAGATGTAGTAAGGAAGCTGTTGCAGGCAAGCCGTGATGGTAGCTCAGGCTAGAGTGGTGGCAATGGGGATAAAGAGAAATGAATAGATTTGGGAACTAATAAGTAAAATCAAATTGCTAGTATGTAGCAGACATTATGTTTTGACAGTTACAAAGTAACTTCCTTTGAAGAGCTAAGATTCTAGTTTAAGGGAAAAAAATACATATATCAACAATAGCACCTTAAGAGACATTTATAAGCATAAGAAATTAAAAATAGCAATATGATAACAATAGGAATGGGTGAGCCATTAGATAAGGTGTTCAGGGAAAGTTTCTTTAAGGGGGAAGAGTTTGAGATGAGAAATGAATGAAGAATAGAATATTTCTATGGAAAGAATTAGAGACAAGATATTCCAGGCAGAAGTAAGAGCAAGTGCAGAGATCTTGTGATAGAAGTTATCTTGTTTTATTCAAAGAATGGCAAGCAGGCCAGTATAGGTGGTGCACAGCACAGGAGGACGTTGAAGGAGATGTGGTCAGAGACATAGTGTTCACAGCAACAGGAAACACAGAAGACTGAGTTTGGGATGGGAGGTCATTTGTGCCGTTTTAGACATGTTGAGTTTGAGGCACCTTTGAAACATCTAAAGAGAAACTTTTCAATAAGCACAATGTGGTTTTGCAAAATTGGAGCTAAGAGATAAAAATATCAATTTCAGAGTTCTTATCATACAGATGGTAATTTAAACTACGGATGTGAATAAGATACACTAGGGAGAATACACAGAAAACAGAAGGGAGCAAAGAATCTTGAAGTCTTAAGGAATTTTAACACTCAACAGCCAGGCAGAGGGAAATGAGCCTGCAGAGGAAAGATGTAGCTTGAAAGGGAACCCCACATAGCTGCCCCGAAGCCCAAGGATGGGAATAGTTCAAGGAGAGTGGCCAAGAGTGTCAGTTGCTACTGTGAAGCAAAACTCATAGAGATGGATTTCGTGATAAGGATTTCACTGGGGTTTTAAAGAATCTTTTGCTGAAGTAAAAAGAGAAAACACCAGATTAAAGTGGACTGAGGAGTGAGGAGGGAATGGAAAGTGATAAAGTGTTGCCACTTGGGTAGACAAGTTTTCTGAGAATTTTGGATGTGAGGATAAAGTTTTCAAAGGTAGAAGTTAGAAGAAAAAATTATTCTTAGGTGTTTTCCTTGGTTTTTTATTTTTGAAAAAGAGGAAATTTAAGTATATTTGGATGCAGAGAAGAAACACCAGAATATACAGTTAGAGAAATTAAAGCAAAGGTCCTACTCATATAGAAGGAGACATTTTCTCAGTCTTGTTATTAATTGAAAATTTTAACAATTACTTATTGTGAGCATATACAAACTCCAGGCAAAACAATGTTTTGTATATACAAATTCCTATTTTCATTATTATAATAATTTTATTTTCTTCATATTGTTAGAACATTCTAACAAAATTAAGTGGGAAGTTTACACATTCAATATTTAGTGTGTATATGTATACATACATACATATATGTATATATATGTGATTATAGGTTTGACTTTTATTCACTATTTTATCATGACATTCGACACCATGCATTCATTTTAAACAGGGATCTTTTATTAAAAGTTTCATTCATTTTGACATTTTCTTTTTGACAATTAAAAATACAGGAAAAAAAAACATTCTAAATGTGTTTCAGTCAGCTGTTTTTACCAAAGAAATTTAATTTGAAAAAAGTAGTTCACAGACATAGTCACTACATCTTCATAATGGTATTATGGTTTGTATGACTAAAAATGAATGAATAGGAAAATTAGAAATTTCATTCAGTTGACTCTTGACATTAAATGTTGTAGTCTGATTAAGAAAATGTGGCACATACACCATGGAATACTATGCAGCCATAAAAAATGACGAGTTCATGTCCTTTGTAGGGACATAGATGAAACTGGAAATCATCATTCTCAGTAAACTATCGCAAGAACAAAAAACCAAACACCGCATATTCTCAGTCATAGGTGGGAATTGAACAATGAGAACACATGGACACAGGAAGGGGAACATCACACTCTGGGGACTGTTGTGGGGTGGGGGGAGCGGGGAGGGATAGCACTGGGAGATATACCTAATGCTAGATGACGAGTTAGTGGGTGCAGCGCACCAGCTTGGCACATGTATACATATGTAAGTAACCTGCACATTGCGCACATGTACCCTAAAACCTAAAGTATAATAATAACAAATAAATAAATAAATAAATAAAAGCATGTAATTTCCAATAAAAAAAAAGTTGTAGCCTGAAAAGAGATAGTGTTCAAATATCTAAGATATTCAAATACCTAAATCATTAATTTAAAAAGAAATGTACCATATGTATATTATTCCTACAAAATAAGTATACAATTTACAATTAGTATTATTGTTTTCTCTCTTGCAAAGATATAAGATAACATTGAAAATATATATGATGCAAATTATTTTGAGCCTTGCCTGAGAAGATAAAGTTTGAATTCCATACTATATCACAGTGAAAAACCTCTGAAATGTTTGTTCAGCAAACAGAAAGTACATGATAGAGTGTGAGGTTGGTTGGACCCTTAAAGATTAATTCAAGGTTCAATCATTCAAGAAATATTTGAGTGTCTCCTACATATCAAACAACGTTTTAAAAGGTGAACCATAGACCAAAAGCCTGAAACATCGCTATTTCAAATCATGAAATTTAAGTCACTCCTCTGCATACTGATTCCTCTATCCAAAAAAGAATGTTGTAGATATTTCTTGAGAACATTCTGTAAGACTCTAGGTAGAACCAACAGGTAGTAAATATGGTATACTCAAAAATAAAGGAATTGGGAAAGCATTGGAGATTCAAGAAGCAAATATATCAGTTAAGGATAATAAAGAATATGTTTGTTAAGGAAACTTGCAGGAGATACTCAATGATTACATGCATTCACACACACACACAGCTATCGCTTTCCTATGATTGTGAGACCTGACTAATGCAGAATTTTATTTCATGTATTTTTCCCAATGATTGGCCAATGCCATGTGCTAGAGGTATAATCAGGTAGTCGACCAGAGACATAATAGTGGTTACCAGGAGTGAGGACTTGTGTGGCTCAAATTCTAGCAGCTCACAGGTATAGAACTGTCATTGAAAAGACCAATCAAATAGCCCCAGTAAAAAGTGGGCAAAGGACATAAACAGACATTTTTCAAATGAAGACCTACAAATGGCCAACAAGTGCATGAAAAAATGCTCAGCATCACTAATCATCAGATAAATGCAAATGAAACCACAATGAGATATCATCTTATGCCAGTCAGAATAGTTACTATTAAAAAGTCAAGGCCGGCTGGGCGCAGTGGCTCATGTCTGTAATCTCAGCACTTTGGGAAGCCGAGGCGGGTGGATCACAAGATCAGGAGATCGAGACTATCCTGGCTAACGCGTGGTGAAACTCCGTCTCCACTAAAAATACAAAAAAAAAAAAAAGATTAGCCAGGCATAGGGGTGGGAGCCTGTAGTCCCAGCTACTCAGGAGGCTGAGGCAGGAGAATCGTGTGAACCCAGGAGGCAGAGCTTGCAGTGAGCCAAGATCGCGCCACTGCACTCCAGCCTGGGAGACAGAGCAAGACTCAGTCAAAAAAACAAAAAAAAAAAAAAAAAAAAAAAACAAACAGATATTGACAAGGATCAGGAGGAAAAGGAAAACTTACACACCACTGGTGGGAATGTAACTTAGTGCAACCTCTATGGAAAACAGTATGGAAATTTCTCAAAGAACTAAAAATAGAACTATCATTTACCCAGCAATCTCAGATACCCATAATTGTCCTTTTTTTTTTTTTTTAGGTGGAGTCTTGCTCTGTCACCCAGGCTGGAACACAGTGGCGCAATCTCGGCTCACTGCAACCTCTGCCTAGCCGGTCTAAGTGATTCTTCCGCCTCAGCCTCCCAAGTAGCTGGGATTACAGGTGCATGCCACCACGCCTGGCTAATTTTTGGGTTTTTTTGTTTTGTTTTGTTTTTAGTAGGAATGGGGTTTCACCATGTTGGCCAGGCTGGTCTCGAACTCCTGATCTCAAGTGACCCGCCCACCTTGGCCCTCCAAAGTGCTGGGATTACAGGCATGAGCCACCGCGCCCAGCCATACTCGTACTTCTATAGCAGCACTATTCATAACAGCAAAGATATGAAATCAACTTAAGTGTCCATCAACAGATGACTGGATAAATGTGGTGTACATATATATATATACACACACATATAAATAAAAGAAAATGCAGATACATACACACATATATATTTTATATATACATGCATATATGTTTTATATATATGTAAACACACACCAGATGTGTGTGTGTATATATACATTTATGTGCCATAGAATACTACTCAGGCAAACCATATACATATATACGTTTATATACGTATATAAACATATACACATATATGTTTATATGTGTATATAAACCATACACATATGTGTTTATATGTGTATATAAACCATACACATATGTGTTTATATACGTATATAAACACATACACATATGTGTTTATATACGTATATAAACCATATATTATGTGCCATGGAATACTGAGGCAAACCATATACATATATATAGTATATACACATATATGTATGCATAGCATATATACACATACACATAGCATATATACACATATGTAGTATATACACATATATGTATGTGTAGCATATATACACATATATAATAACATATACACATAACATATATATATATACACATACATACACACACACTACTCAGGCAAACCATGGTTTGCCTCAGTATTCCATGGCACATGGATGCAGTATACATACATACATATATATGTAGTATACATATGCATACTATATGCTATATAGATATACATGTATACATACCTGTATGTAGTATATGTATATATATACGTAACATATATACATACATACATAACATACATACCTATATACTATATATATATACACCATACAAATATACATATATACTACATACATGTATATATACACACACATCACATATATATGAGACATGGAAACTCAGGCAAACAAAAGAATGAAATCATTCATGTCTTTTGCAGCAACATGGAACTGGACGCCAATACCATAAGTGAAATAACTCAGAAACAGAAAGTCAAATACCACATATTTTCACTTATAAGTGGGAGCTAAATAATGTGTACACATGGACATAGACAGTGAAATAATAGACATTGAAGACTCAGAAGGGTACAGGGTGGAATGGGGATAAGGGATGAGAAATGACTTAGTGGGTACATTGCACATTACTCGCGTGATGGGTCTTCTCAAATCTCAAACTTCACCACTACACAGTATATCCACATAACAAAACTGTACTTGTACCCTCTAAATTTATGCAAATAAAAAAAGAAAAGACCAATCAAGTCATGCTATAAATTTGTAGAAGAGGATAAACTGCAGATTTAGCAGAGAAAAAGGTGGTAGAGCAATTCTGCTCACTGTGACCACTGTGTGGATGGCATTTGGCCTCAAGACCAGAGAAAACCTTAGATGGTTTCATTTCTGATGCTGGAAAGTATAAGGAGAAATTCATCCCTTTCAGGTTGGAAAATTTCCCTGAAATTTAAACTGAGACAAATCTAAACTTGAAAGAAGCTTGAAAGAGTCAAGCTTAGAGATGTAATCTACATAATTTTTAAACTGTGTGGAAATATACAGTTAGAAAGAAATTCACCCAGGACTTTGAAATACTTGCACATAAAATATTCTTCAGCTGATGGGATATATTCACAAGTTTAAACATAGGCACACACACAAAGACCAATAGAGAAAGACCATTTACCATTATATGCCACAGTGAGACTTTAGTAGCTTCAAGTATTTTATGAATATTTCTGAAGGATTGAACTGTTTGTCACAGTGTTGACATGAAATCATTCAAAGCTTCCTCTGTAGTAATGAATACTAGCAAAAGTTAAGCACAAAGCAATGAACTGACAGCACCAATATTTCTCCATATACTTTCTGTTAATCATTATGCACCAGTTACATTTTCTTTTTTTGATAACTCACAAATCCAAAAAAATGCAAGCACACCCACAGACACTGATGATTAATGATAAGTCCAGATATTGTAAGGTTAAAGAACAAATGATTAACCACTTCATCATTGCCCTGCGGATTTCAAGAATGATGTCAGTGTGAAGGATTCTCTGAAAACAAACAGACTAACATTATCATCAACTGGTTTCAGGCAAACTGTGGTTCTTCTAAACTTGTGGTCCTAAATATTGACTTTTTAAAAGGTATCAGGTCTAACAAGTGACCTCAGAGGACTCAGTTACTGTGAGCTACAGCCTAAATCCCAGAGTGACTTAAATCAGGGAAAAGTCTAAACTCTGGGTAATCTCCAGCAAGAACAATCACTTCTAAAGAATCTGTGCAAAGTGCCTGCCTCAGACTTTGGTTCATGTTTGTAATCCAAGTAATGCAGACATGACAGTTTCTTATGTCTATGTGCAAGGTTAAAAAGAAAAGGGAGTTTATTTAAAATGTACTAAGTGGTCTAAGGAAAAAAAACAGCACATTTTTGTTTAGGGAATCCTAATAGTTTAATTGTACTCTATGGAAAGCTTATAGCTCTATATCAAATATGCATATCTTTGACATAATTCCATATATTCAAACTACCTTCACACACATTACACTTTGTGCTATATCTTGTGTATTTTGTTTTTATTTCATTTCCAAGTTCTTAGCTTTTTGCACTGAGAATTAAGATAAGTATTTAAAAATTGCTAGAGGCACTAACCCTAGCCATTTTCTTTTTTTTATTATACTTTAAGTTCTGGGATACATGTGCAGAACATGTAGGTTACATAGGTATACATGTGCCACGGTGGTTTGCTGCACCCATCAACCCATCATCTAGGTTTTAAGCCCCACATGCTCCTAATGCTCCTAATGCTATCCCTCCCCTTGCTTCCCCCACCCCTCGATAGGCCCCAGTGTGTCATGTTCCCCTCCCTGTGTCCATGTGTTCTCATTGTTCAACTCCCACTTATGAGTGAGAACATGTGGTGTTTGGTTTTCCATTCCTGTGTTAGTTTGCTGAGAATGATGGTTTCCAGCTTCATCCATGTTCCTGCAAAGGACATGAACTCATTCTTTTTTATGGCTGCATAGTATTCCATGGTATATATGTGACACATTTTCTTTATCCAATTTATCATTGATGGGCATTTGGGTTGGCTCCAAATCTTTGCTATTGTAAATAGTGCTGCAATAAACACACGTGTGCATGTGTCTTTATAGAATGATTTACAATCCTTTAGGCATATACCCAGTAATGGGATTGACCCCTACCATTTTCATCACAGTTATTCAATCTTTATCAAAAACTTATGGTAATAATACTCTTTGACTAAAATTCTAATCTAGTCTTAGCACTCTAAATTTTATAATGACTAGTTACTTAAACCAAGTCAGTAATTTTCTTAGTTAACATATGTATATAGATATTTATAAAATTTTCCCCAAAAATACATAACACATAATTTTAACTTTCTTCTAAAGCTCTATCCAAATAGTCAGATTTTATGTGTATCTTGGTTGTTTTTAAAGTGTAAAGCTCTTTAGCTTACAAATACATCATCCTAACAGACTGCCATCCTCCAAGATTGGAGGATTTTATGGAACTTTCTTCAAAATACTTCTGAAATTCTTGGGATTAATGGTGGCTGCTTCGGACAACAGGCAGAGTTAAGAGGTATAAGAAATACTTTTATTTACGTTTTCATTTCTGTATGTATTGCCACCCGGGAGCTCTGGCAGAAGAAAGGTGTTATAGAAATATAATTTATTAATAATAATTTGTTTCAGGATGGTTTACAATGAAAAGGGAAGAGGAAAGGATCTGTGAAAAGCCATAAAATTCCTTGAGAAGGTGACTTACTAGCAGTGTTAAGTATTTACAACAAGAATAAAAGGATAGCTCTCACAATTGTTTTTATGGGCAAAGAACTGCATTGGTAGCTCCCAGCCAGGCTTGACAGCTTCTTCAGAGCAGACTAAGTAATTTTCTGTGGTACAAATTCACTAGACCAATTTCTGTCCCACCCAACAAACAATGGCAGATTACCCAAGCCCTTATCTGCTAAATGCCTCACTTTCCCCTTACTCATACAACTTCTTTAGAAAAAAGGAAATCTGATACAAGGATGATTTAGAAATAGTCATTTGAACTCGAGCAACTCATTTATTTGAATAAGTCATGCAAAGACCAGGAAATATTTATTCCTCCTGTATCAGAAATAAGTCAGACCTTTGTTGATATAGGGTATCCAGATTAAAAAGGATGTGAGGCAGCTTGCATTGTTCCCTACATAAATAGCAAAAATGTGGAAAATATTTCCAGTGAGAAAAATTTAAGAGAAGTTTGTTGGCTTAGCCAAGAGCAAAAAACTTTAAGAATTTGCCAAATGTAAGTATAGAAATTACTTTCTTTTCTGGGAGAGGGAAGGAACATTTATAATTAATTTGTTTTAACTTTGGAGCATTCAATTAGAGGCATGGTTCTCAACCCTCGTTGCTCATCACAATACCTAGGGAGCTTTAAAAAAACACTGATCCCTAAAGTGCATTCACAATAATTCTAGAGTAATGAGGGGTACCCAGGTATGTGTGGTTTGTAAAAGCTCTCCAGATGTTTTCAATATGTAGCCAGGGTCGGAAACCAATGAATTAAAGAATATTTACATAGTTGAAAGCAGCTGAGATTATCAGGGAATTAAAGAAGACATTTTAGGTTATTTTATTTTGTTTGTTTGTTTGTTTACAAACCAGGGCATTGATCAACATCAAAATCACCTGGATTGCAGTGGTAAATACCCAGGACAGGCCCACTTTCCACATCTTTCATCCAAACCAAAGTTCCCCATGACAATTTGACAAAGACTATTTCCTTGACCAAACTTCAGTCAGGTTTCTCTGAGCACTCTTCTCAAGTAGGTCTCAGCTTTGATCCCTGCCCCACCCCAACCCCTGCAGCCCATCCCCTCATCCTTGCTGGGCCTACATAACACAGCAGCAAACTTTTAACAAGAAACCTGTTCAGCCTGCTAGAGAGAATCCCCCCACACTTCATATCCAATCCCCTTCATTCAAATTCTACATCCCCCAACTCCCATCCATCCCTCGTATCTGGTCACCCTGGCCTGACTTCAGAAAGAATCCTATTAGGTCAGTTCAGCGAGAATTCCCCCAATTCTCGCTACCTTTGATGTCTCCTCTTGTTCATTTTCCATCCACTGATTATTGCCCCCACCACCCCCCTCCACACCCTGACAACCTGCTCCTTGGCTATAAATTCCTATTTGATCTTGTTGTCTTTAGAGTTGAGCCTGTACTCTCTCTACTCTATTGCAATGGTCTTGACACTCATCACAGTAGTCCTGAATAAAGTCTTCCTTACCATTTTCACAAGTGTCAGAATAATTCTTTCTTTAGAAAATAAGATTCTGGGGCAGTGATATCGGCAGCCTTCCTCCCCCTACCCTCCTCCTACCTCCTGCCCACATGGGGAACCACTCCTTTATGCCACCCAGGTGACACCACTCTAAAATGTGCTACCACTCAAGTGCTATGAACTTCAGCACTATCAGTGTCCCTAAGGAAGACTGCAGTAGAAAACAGTATATACAAAAAGAAAGGATATATGATTTTTCCCCCAACAGAAAAGATAAATGTGGCCTAGCAGTAAATATTGAAGGAATAAAATCCCTTTGGGATAACAGAAATGCAGAACTGTGAAAATGAATAAAGGGTTTGATTGATGGTTTTGTTAGTAACAAGGTATGTATTAAAGAGAGAGAGAGAAAGAGGCAACAAAATAGGAAAAAGAAATACAAGCCAGCACTTTTAAGAGAATATGATTTCAGAAAGAAAAAAGAATGTTAAAATTCAGTGCCAAACTTAGAATGAGATCTGTGGAATGTAGGCCAGGTGACAGATTCCTGAGTCAGGACCTATAGGTCCTAATGGCTTTAATGAAAGTGGATTACATTACCTTAAATATGTTAATGATTGACCTTGGAAATTAAGACCCAACTAGGCTGTGGCTAATAAATACATTCACCTCTGCAACAGATAACAGCTACTCTTTTGTCTCCCCATACAATGCATACTTATAATACATGTAAATCACCTTGTAATCTTTTTCATGTAAAATTCTACAAAAATAACATTAAAATACATTAAGCATTTAAAAATGTTCATGAATAAAATGAGATGGCAACTTTCTATCCTTATGAAATAAATGTGCCTGAAAGTGGACTTAACCAGATAATCTTGCAAAGTCTCTTCCATTTCTAAACTTATCTTTCTTTAGTTCATCAGCAAGTTTATGGAGAATCTATTTTTAGGCTGATTTTATAGATGGGAAAATAGAGGAAGTAATGGTAAATGGACTTCCCAAGGTGTTAGAGAGGATGTCTATTGGAGTTAAAATTATAATTTACAGTCCCTTAATTGCCCAACAAATTACCAAGCCTGCTGTTAAAAGCACTAAGTTATATTTTTTGAATATAAAGTTTGATGCATATTTCCTCTGATATCAAGAGAATTACATCAAATAGAAAGCCTGCTCCACTTTTTATGGGTATTTCAAATTGAATTCTGCATCAATTACATATGATTTTGAGAAGTATGCTGCCCACAATATGTAGGATAACTCACTTGTACAGGACACATGGACACAGTTGTGAATTCTTTGACCTTTCTCTGCCTTTTGAATTCTCTTCAAGATGCAATAAAGATACAAAATACATCTGCATCGATGTAAACCAAGAGTTTGGAAAACCAAACTTTGTTATTATATGCACGATATAGAAAAAGTGAACAGAGTTACATGTTATGAAATATGTTTTGCACCAACTTGAAATTTTAAAATCACACTAACAAATGTACCTTCATTTCAAGAAATAGGAATTGTTTCGTCTATTCCAGGCACTGCGAAAGACACTGGATAGGAATGTGCAAGAAGACAGTGTAAGCTAAGAAGGGGCCCAATCTGACTTGTATTTAGATTTCTGGCTTCTGAATAGACTTTAGGAGGTGTTATGGGATGAATTCACAAGTGCTCCCCCCAGAATTCATATGTTGAAATCCTAACCCCCAGTAACTCAGAATGTGGCTGTATTTGGAGATACAGTCTTTAAAGAGGTCATTAAGGTAAAATGAGGTCACTACTCTTATTATATTAAGGGTAGACTACTGATATAGCTTGGCTGTGTCCCCACCCAAATCTCATCTTGAATTGTAGCTTCCATAATTTCCAAGTGTTGTGGGAGGCACCTAGTGGGAGGTAATTGAATCAGGTAGTTGAATGGGGGTGGGTCTTTCCTGTGCTATTCTCGTGGTAGTGAATAGTGATAGTGAGTAAGTCTCAGGAGATCTGATGGTTTTATGAAGGGGAGTTCTCCTGCACACATTCTCTTGCCTGCCACTAAGTAAGACGCGACTTTGCTCCTCATTTGCCTTTCACCATCATTGTGAGGCCTCCCCAGCCCCGTGGAACCATGAGTTAATTAAACCTCTTTCTTTTATAAATTATCCAATCTTGGGTATGTCTTTATTAGCAGTGTGAGAACAGACTAATACAACTACCCTTAATATAATATGATGGTGTCCTACAAGAAGAGGAAATTGGCACACAGAGGGAAGACCATATGAAGACACAGGGAGAAGATGGTCATCTACAAGCTGAAGAGAGTCCCACAGAAAAAAACCCACCCTGCTGACACATGAAATATGGTCTGGGACTTTATGCCTCCAGAATTGTGAGAATATTAAGCCACCCAGTCTATGCTACATTGTAAAGACAGCCCCAATAAACTAATATGGAAGCAATCCAATGAACCCACAGGAAAAAGTGAAACTGTCCAGGTATCATCAAAATTATTCTAAAATTAAAACAGTATGGTTGAATTCAGAAAATGGCTCTCTTTCTGATGCAGCATGTTGTCTAAATACAAAAGAATAGCCAGGGACCCGATGATTACTATTTTCTTGCTTTTGATATAGTTCATATATAGGATTAATGTTTTCTACATACTCTGATGCAAAAATTTTGAATAAAATTTCAAAACTAAGGAAGAAAATGAATGGAAACAAAGAGTCCTAGGACAGAGCGCTGCCAGGAGTATCAAAAAAAGTCTAGAAACATTATTTCTGAATAGGCCTTTCAAGTAGCATGCCCAAGCACTGTCTGTACAGTTGTAGCTGGTGATGTTAGGTTATCATTAGTCTCATCTTGCTACTTCTGAGTCTACCTAACATCTAGGGCCATGTTGTTTATTAATTTAAGAGGTCAGTGTACTGCTACAAAGAATAACTGTCCTAGAAGTTGATATGAATCACAATTTTCTTTCCCTCATGTTGATTTTGGCTTAGCTTTTATCCATCATCTTCTAAATTAGGAGTTTAAAAATTGGGGTTATGAGAGGCAGGATTAGGAAAGCTTTCCCAGAATGACTCTTCTCTTTGAAAGACCAAAAACCCAAAATGTGTCTCCTTTCCCATTATTTGCCTTGCTCCCAAATAAACTACCTAACAAGGAAAAAAAAGGGGGTTTAAAAGAAGACATCTCCCACACAGCTGGTTATATATTGATAAATAAATCCAATTTTTTTCACATGCCAGAATGTGACCACTGGGAATCTTCCCAGTAAAACATTAACCAACTCTGTCCTTATTGAATCAAGACAATGAATAACAAAAGAGGACTTTGACTCTAATCTGAAGCCATAAAACAAATTGGATGAGGCATGATAATTCAACAGGAAAGAGATTACTGACCCTTCATAGACTGGCAGCTCTTTAAATTAGGATGACTCCTAAGAGAAAAGGTAAGGTTCTTACAGGTCAGGCAGCAGGCTTTCTTGCTAAAATTAAAGTTGAGTATTAGTCCACTGAGTTTATAAGGAAAACAAAGCAAATATAAATAAGAAAGAATAGAATTTTCAGAGTGGTGTAGTAGAGTGTCACAAAATCAGACAGACTTATATATTAGCTAAATTCTAACACCCTTAAATTGTCAGGCTATAGAAAATTAACATTTTAAGCCCCAATTCCATTCATATAAATGGGATAATAATATTTACCTCCCAGAGAGATTGTGAAGACAAAACAACGTAGCATATTTAAAGCATTTAGTACAGTGCCCGGTACTTGGAAGACACAGTAACTATTACATTTTTATGTCTTCCTTTCTGCCTTTCCCATGAATATATTTATAGAATTGCCTGAACCCTCAACTAATTTTTATCAAGGAATGTGAAGGCAAGACACTCTTTTAAGTTTGTTGATATGTTTTCCAAACTTAAAAGACCAAAGTGATCTGGCAAATATTTCTAACATACTTTCTTCTTCCCACTTTACCTTCGTTCTTTCTTCTCTTATTTGCTACAGTAGTTGTCTAGAGTAGAAGATCTGTGTCATTCTAGTGACTATGTGAGAAAGGATGAAAGAAAAAAAAGAAACACTAATGGTAATACTTGAATCACTAATATGAATTTTATAAGAAATATGAGAAATACGCTTAATCGTCAACTAAATATCAAAATCAAAAACAAACTAGACTGAAATTATTTTTACTTTGTCTTAGTGAGCTTGGGCTGCCATAACAGAATGCCACAGACTGGGTGACTTAAAAGTACACTAATTCCATCATGGAGGTCCCCACCATCCTTTTGACCTAATCTAACTTTAATTACTTCCTAAAAGCCTCATTTCCAAATACCATCACATTGGTTGTCAGGTTTTAAACATGTGAATGAGAGGGGCACAATTCAGTCCACAGCATAGTTTACAAACAAATATGTTTCCTCTTTATATTTCAAACAAATATAAGCATCCCTGTTGAAAAACTCTAAGAAGTTTCATGAGTAAGTTGTCAGCCCCCAGTGCCTTATAGAAGGTAGGTACTCAGAAATTATTTCAAATGAAACCTAAACAAAGACCTGCAGGAATAAGCTTTATTAAAGCACAAAAGAACTACCAAATTTTAAAAGATCTATATTTCTCTTTAGACAAAGCATTCAACATAAGCTCAAAAAACAAATAAGGATATATTGGAAAATGCCATTTCCAAAATGGAAAATGACTTAGGAAATAAAAAAAAAATACTAGTAAAAAGGTAAAATTCCACCTAGTCTTGGATCTTCTAAGAGATAAGATTAAATCATACCACTGCATTAGGGATGAGGAAAAAAAGACTTCGCAAGTATGAAAAATAAAGTAATGGAACTGGGAGAAAAAGTATGAATGAGGGCCGCCTACAGCAGAAGTCAAGTACATGGAAATAAAATTATCAAAAGAGATGAGTTAGGTAGGAAAGAATCCACTGCATGATCTGGAATTGGGACTGGCAACAAAGGTAAGTGAGATGCTTTATGAAGCTTCCAGCTGTATGGTCCCTATTCTGAGAGGAAATACTGCTGGGAATGAGAAAGAGGCAAGAAACTTAGGAAGTGGCTATGGTTGTGTCAGAAGTACTAACATGAACATGGACAAGAATTCCTGACACTCCATCATCTCCTGGCAATAGGAATCAAAATCATGACCCCAGTAGAAACGGCAGGCTAGTGCCCAATGACATCTTGCCATTGTTTTCCATGAAGTTGCCTCTTGGGGTTGGCTACATAATTTGCAGGGCCTAGTGCAAAATGAAAATTTGTGGTCCTGACTGGGAACAGAGAAGTCAATCATTTCTTCCCACAGGCCTGTGACTCCATCCCACATCAAATTGGTGTAGTCCAACAGATTGCAACTTCCCTGAGGGATGCCCTTAGTACTTGAATGAGTACAGCCTTGGGAGAAGATAGCCACAGCCTTATTCACCTCTGAAACACCACGAGGCACTTGCCTAACCCCAACTTTCCCTGGGCTAACACCCAAGTGCCCCCTAGAGGCAGAAGGCGCGGGCAGATGCAGACACATCCCCGCCCGCACAACCCAAAGTGCAGCAGCCATTTTGAGGCTCCAAGACTCCATATTCCCATGTCACATTCTCTTGTTTTGTTGAACTTCACTTTTAAAACACAGAGTCAAAGACACAATTATTAAGAACTTCAAGACTGTAACTACATGGCCAGGTGGCAGTGCTCATGCCTGTAATCCCAGCACTTTGGGAGGCCAAGGCGGGTGGATCACCTGACGTCAAGAGTTCAAGACCAGCCTGGCCAACATGGTGAAACCCTGTCTCTGCTAAAAAAAAAAAAAAAAAAAATACAAAAATTAGCTGGGCATGGTGGCGGTCCCCTGTAATCCTAACTACTCGAGAGGCTGAGGCAGAGAATTGCTTGCAGTGAGCCAAGATTGTGCCATTGCACTCCAGCCTGGGTGACAGAGCAAGACTGCGCCTCGAAAAAAAAAAAAAATACTGTAACCACAGAGCATTAAACTCCAAAATCTATAACATCTACAAGATTTGAAAAAGAGGGCACCATTAAAATTGTTTGCTATTTGCTATGTTCTTTGACCCTATGTCAAAGACATGGGACTTTTTCTTTCTAAAACTAGTTATTTTTATCATCATTATCATTATAAAACATTACACTCAACACAGTAAAATAAATGCCAAATAATACAGAAGGATGGAAAAGTAAAAATATCTCAACACCTCCTGTCCCCAGAAACCAAGGGTTAACCTTAGTAGATTTCTCAGTTATACTAGTGGCTACTGATGTAGAGTTAAATAAAATACACCTTTAATTCTTCCTTTGTCAACAATGAAAATGAAAACTACAGCTTTCAAAATCTTCTATACCATTCCCAACTCCTTTTTTTTTTTTTTTTTTTTTCTTGAGACGGCGTTTCGTACTTTCAACCTAGGCTGGAGTGCAATGGTGCAATCTTGGCTCACTGCAACCTCTGCCTCCTGGGTTCAAGAGTTTCTCCTGCCTCAGCTTCTGAAGTAGCTGGAATTACAGGAGCCCACCACCATGCACAGCTAATTTTTTTTAAACATTCTCCTGGTCATATTTAGCCGTTGCCCTGGCAGTGCATCAACTCATACTCTCTCCTTTTTTTATCCTAAGTACCTGCTGGATAATTTTTCATATAGTCTATTATGTGTAATGAGGGTTTATGCGTGTTCAAAATGTAAATTTGGATGTGATATGTAATAGACATTTTGAAGTGTATTGGAGAATTTTACAAGTTGACAATTATTTTTGCTATAACTTTTAAGTCGTGGTTGCGTTGCCTTCTAGTATTCAGAGTTGCTAAGATAATTATTCTCTTCCTGTTGTAAACAAATGATCTCCACGTCTCCAGGAGCTTTTAAGAATTATTCTGTTCCTTTGGCATTTTGAAATTAAAATAGAATCATTTCTACTAGTCTTTTTCATGAATTTCTCTTAGGATTCAGTTTGCCCTCAAGGTCTCCCAAAACCTGAACTTTCTACTTTTAGGAGAGAATGTCTCCTATTAACTTTTATAATTATTTTGTCTTCTACAGAGATTATTTGAAGATTTGTTATACTTACTTTTATATTTTGCATCTCTAAATATTATTCTGAATTCCGGGAGATTTTGTTAACTTTATCTTCTATATATTTTGTTTCCAGCCATGCTCATTCCATTATTCATTCATCCCAACTGCTTGATTAATTTTAACATTAATTGGCATATCATCTGGCCTTAAATTAGTACCAATTTAACATTTGAGTATGGTAATTGCTCCAAAGTCACTATAAAAACTTTCTTCATTTTATGCAGAGGATGGGACCCAGTTACGTCTGTGACTGAAATATTAAAGTTATTATGTTGAAAAAAGTTTGAAAATAAGCGTAGACAGATTCAAAGAATAATTAAGATGTCTCATTTTTTTTCAAACAGACAAAGATTACATGTGGTAAATAAAAGACAGTGATGTAAATTAAACTGACTTGGAGAAGAAAATAAACTACAACTTCCCTGAGGGGAAAAACATTAGAATAAAGTAATTATTCCAAAAGATAGAAGATACTTGATTGACTAAATATAGAGAAAGCTAGATAGAGTGGATTAATAGTAAGTTATGAAGAGACGGTGGTTGAAACTCTGCATATGTGAAGGATATTAATATCTGATTACTGTTCAAAATGCCAGGCACTGGTATAAAGAAGATACAATTAGATGTAGCCTTATTAATTAACAGCTTACATTTTCAAGGTGCCTCATTACTATAATTACTCACAACAGATCAGGGGAAAAATTTTCTCACATCTTTCTGTGAATCAGCATTAGTAACAGAGATTTGAATCCTCAATTCTGTATTTAGTACCTTTTACTATTTTGATCTCATATTACTTGAGCACATTTCACAAAAAGAAAGAACCAACATATTTCTACTTTAGGTGCAAGGTTTTATTGATTTTGAACATGTGGGCCATATAATTAAATTTAACATTATACTTTCTAGTGAATAGACTAACTCAATACATGAGAAATACATACATTAATAGCTAATAGGTTAAAATCAGCAAAATTCTTAAGAAGCTGCTATAGTGTGGTTTGTCTTACCCTTTCCAATCTCATCTTGAAATTTGATTTCCAATGTTGTAGTTGGGACTTAGTAGGAGGTTTTTTGGGTCATGGGGGCAGATCCCTTATGAATAGATTAATGCCCTTTCTGGGGGTAGGAGGAAGTAAGTTCTCATTCTATTAGTTCTTGTGAGAGCTTGTTGTTAAAAAACGACACCTCTATCTCCCTCTCTCTTGCTTCCTCTCTCACCATGTAACCTCTGCAAATGCTGTCTCCTCTTTACCTTCCATCATGAGTGGAAGCAGCCAGAGGCCCTCACCAGAAGCAGATGCTGGTCCCATGCTTCTCATACAGCCTGCAGAACCATGAGCCAAATAATCTTTTCTTTAGCAATTACCCAGCCTCAGGTATTCCTCTATAGCAACACAAATGGACTATAACAGAAGCCTATGTATCAAACGTTGTACCATTCACTGAAGTATTATAAATCAATGAAATGACAAATATTAATAGCAAGATGTTAACTTAAGAAAGTTAATACTTTCTATTACACCATCATGGAAATTGGATCAGTCAAGTGTCTGTGGATTCAGATTTGCTTGAATTTGTTTTGTTTTTAAATTTACAACCCTTCAGAGTTTATTTTCTCTGAGTCAAGAAGCATAGCATTCTAGCTCTAAAGGAGTTTTTTAAATAGGGATCATTCTTTAATAAGAAGTATGCAGTCAGGTCAGCTTGTGGTTTACAATAAGAGATACTATGACTAGTGGAGACTCAATCAAATAGTACTTCCAATTACCTTCTACCCAAGAGAGTTTGATCTCATTATTTCATTTGAATTTCTAAACCCATACTTTCATCTTTCTTTGGTCATGTTCCCAGAAACATCTGATGTATTTAAAACAAATAAATAATTTGTAGATGTTGTTTCAGATGACTGAAGAAATGACCAAATTAGTATTTTCTCTGGGTCAACATGTGCTCTGTGAAAATGGGATACATAGTAGATAGCCTGAACAAAATTGGAGCCTGGCCAATGGAAAAATAGAGAAGTCTGCTCTTTGATGTATTAGAGCACTCATTAAAGAAAAAAAAAATAACTAAAAAGGAACTCACCCTTTTTCATCAGTATCATGTTTTATGAGAAAGAAATGAAGTATCCAGTGATGAAAATTGATTCTTCTCACACTTGAAACATGGAAGTTTTGAAATGCAAGACTTTCAGAAAACCCATTCTAATCTAGTACTGAAATATTTCTTGCATCAATCATAATTATAACTTTTTAATTGTGTTGACATCTCAGGAAGGCTAGGTAAAATTTGCCATTTCGGGGAGATCACTATAGAATAAGTTAAAACTTGGGTTGGGCATGGTGGCTCACACCTATAATCCCAGCACTTTGGGAGGCTGAGACAGGTAAATCACGAGGTCAGGAGATCGAGACCATCCTGGCTAACATGGTGAAATCTCATCTCTACTAAAAATACAAAAAAATTAGCTGGGCATGGTGGCACACACCTGTAGTCCCAGCTACTTGGGAGGCTGAGGCAGGGGAATCACTTGAACCCAGGAGGCAGAGGTTGCAGTGAGCCGAGATTGCGCCACTGCACTCCATCCTGGGTGAGACAGTGAGACTTGTCTCAAAAAACAAAACAAACAAAAACTTGCGCTCGTCTAAATTTCATCATGATAGTATAATTTAAACTCTTATTGTAGTCTGTCACCTTGTTCTATACCATGTATATGGATGGTTAAAATGGTTATAATTGCTTTCTGGGTAGTTACTTCCTTTAATATGGCAAAATAGAAATTATGGTTTTAAAGATGCAGGGCAAATTAAAGGGTTTTCTCTCAGTAATCAGGATTAATTTGTTTTAGCAACTATTATAATTTTAGATGAACTCTCATTTGCTAAGGAAGAAGAAAAAAATCAGGGACAGCACACATTCCAGGTAATCTACATTTATCTGCCATTACGACTGAATTTGGATAATTTCTCAGACTTCCACCTCTTTATTTTACATATTAGGAAAACTCAGGATGAGACAGACTAGAAAATGCAGCTTAATGTCAGCAGCCAGCTATTATATTTAGTTATCAAGCTAAGACTAAAACTCAGACCTCTGACATTTAGTTGGTTAGCCTTTCCACAATATCATACTGCATCTCCTTAACATAAAAAGATTTTAAAAATATATTAAGCGAGATGGGAAAAGAAATTCAAAGTAACTAAGAGCTTCTAAGAAAGCATAGTTGTAGATTAGCCTTGAAAAGGGAGAGTTTTTTCTTCTACATTTTTTATAAAGTCATGTTTTAGATTTTAGGTTGAATAATTATGTGTCTGCCTATAAAGGATCATAAGTAGATCGCTAGGTGTGTTACACATACAATGATTTAAGTCCTGAAGATCAAATTCCTTTGTTTTCCTCCCAAATGGTTGTTCACATTCTATTTTTTGCAGTGTAACCCACTTTCCAAACCGATGTTACTGCCAGAAATAGATCAATGAACCAACCCATTGTAATAAATCATTACTAGGTTTTCAAAAAATAAATATAAAAAGGCTATGATAACTACATAGCTAGAATGTAGTTTTTAAACAACTGGACATAAGACCAATAAAAGGCAAGCCCTTCTTTTGGAACATTAACATGGCATTACCATTGGCAGAACTACCAGTTGATAGGTGACAACACATCTTTAAGATAAAGATTCTGGGCCGGGCGCGGTGGTTCACGCCTGTAATCCCAGCACTTTGGGAGGCCAAGGTGGGCGGATCACGAGGTCAGGAGATCGAGACCATCCTGGCTAACACGGTGAAACCTCGTCTGTACTAAAAATACAAAAAAAAATTAGCCGGGCGTGGTGGCGGGCGCCTGAAGTCCCAGCTACTCTGGAGTCTGAGGCAGGAGAATGGCGTGAACCCGGGAGGCGGAGCTTGCAGTGAGCTGAGATGGTGCCACTGCACTCCAGCCTGGGCGACAGTGCGAGACTCCATCTAAAAAAAAAAAAAAAAATTCTGAGGGAAACAAGATATTGCCAGTATTCAAATAAGTCATTCAGTAAGAGTCAGAAAGAAGAGCTTACTAGGAATCTGGGCAAGGGAATGTCTGTGGATAAACAATGGGTCCTGAAAGGCTGTTCACAGAAAGTGCACAATGAAAAGGGATGAGGTTAGAATATGGCATGTACATCTGGTATACCTGCTCACCTCTCTAGAACCTGTTTTAAATTTCACATTCAAGCATTCTTTTTTCAGTTATTTACTCTCTGCCGTAAGGTTTTGGAAGATAGGATTCTGATAGGTGAATAAATAATGCAGTGACTTGAGTATAGAGACAAAGATCAGTGTGGATACTGGGAAGCCACAGATTCATTGGAGAAAGTCTAAGAGGGTCAGAGACCCTTTCCAGCTCAGAAAGTCTATTAGTTCAACCTTTAAAGCCAACAGGAGATTTTATAAAAGCCAGCAGAATTTAAACTATGGAAAAAGAAGAATAATGGCAATAAAGGTATTTTATCTAGTTTGCCCTTATTGAAAAATCCAGAAGTAAAGACACAATAAAAATGTAGTGATAGATTTAATTCAGTAAGGCTGTGTTAAAAAGAATATGGCAAATAATGAAATAATATCATACAGGATTCAGTCCTAAAAATTTTCTCTTATCAGGTATGTATGACCTGATGAAGAAAGTATAATTTTTAACCAACCACCCAGTTTTTTGTTTTATTTTTAGCCATTGATTTATGATAGAAATAAGCATTGAGAAGGAACCTTAAACTATATCTTTGTTCTTTAGGTTTCATTTGAGCAGAGAACTGTGACTTTAATCGCCCTGTATGTCTTTAATACGTACATCAATAGAACTAAAATCAAAATTGCTTTAAATAACTGTCTGAACTGTCTGCAGCTGTAGTCACACGCAAAGCATTTAACCAAAATGTAAATTAAGCCAATTTAATGTCACCATTGTTGGAAATATTTTCTTTATGAGTCATAGTAACTAGATAGAAAAGCATTCACAATCAAGATTTTAAAATACCCAAGAAAATAAAGGAATTTATAGGAATATTATTTTTCCTTGAAATAAATTTATTTTACAATACTAAAAAAAAGAAGGTAGCAGTTTTTTACATACCCACAAACTTACTTACTTTTAATAAGAATATACATTAAATAGTGTTCAATAATTTAAAAATAAAGCAAACACAAGAAATCACTTGTAGAAACAATAAAGCAGACATAAAACTGCAAAAAAGGTTAAACCAACACTATGACAAAAACAAAGAATTAAGAGAAAACGAAATGGAGTAAAGAACAGAAGGAAAGATACCAGGCACAAAGAGAGAAAACAGGGATGCAAACTGAAAATAATGAACTTCTTGGGAGAAGTTAAAAGAGTAAATAGTTCAGAACTGGTAGTTATATATATATAGAAATATTTTAATCAGAAAAAAAGAAAAAGAAAAACCTGAAGTTTTGCCTAGGCAAATTTAATCAGAACTGAACAACTAGAAATATCTCAATAAAAACTTAAATGTCAAAGATAAATAGGTAACCCAAGAAGCATTCTAGGAGGACAATAATTAAAATAATATTAGCCTCAGCCTTCTTCTCTGCAAAAATAAATGTCAGAAAGTAATTATATGAAGGCAGCCAGTGAAATTGGGGAGGGGCTACAGGGTGAAGGAAGCTCCTAGCTGAATTTTGCAATAATTTCGACGGAGCACGAATTTTCCTGAACAGAATCCAGAAGGGGAGTGTGGGGAGGAGGGGGGAGGAGGAAGAGGCAGTGGGGTGACAGGGTGGCAGTGCAAATAAGAAGTGCAGATACAAGCGCAGAAGCCACAGCCAAGGATGCAGGCATGTTGGGAGGGCAAGGCCTAATAGCCCTGCTTGCTTTTTCAGTGGGGAGGCTTGTAACTTGGGACCAGATCTCAGCACTGCACATGGAACATTCTCCAAGATAGACCATGACAGGCCACAAAACAAGTCTTAATAAATTTAAGAAAATTGAAATTATATCGAGTACTCTCTCAGACAACAGTGGAATAAAATTGGAAATTAACTCCAAAAGGAACCCTCAAAACAGTACAAATACATGGAAATTAAATAATCTGCTCCTGAACGATTGAGTCAACAATGAAATCAAGATGGAAATTTAAAAATGCTTTGAACTGAACAAAAATAATGACACAATCCATCAAAACCTCTGGGATACAACAAAAGTAGTGCTAAGAGGAAGGTCATAACATTAAATGCCTACAGCAAAAAAACTGAAAGAGTACAAACAAGACAATCTAAGGTCACACCTCACCGAACTATAGGAACAAGAACAATCCAAACCCAAACCCAACAGAAGAAAAGAAATAAAGATTAGAGTAGAACTAAACGAAGTTGAAACAGTAACAACGAGCAAAAACAAAACAAAAAAAAAAAGGATAAATTAAACAAAAAGCTAGTTCTTTGAAAGGATGAATAAAACTGATAGACCATTAGTGAGATTAACCAAGACAAGAAGAGAGAAGGTCCAAATAAACTCAATTAGAAACAAAATGGGAGATATTACAACCAATACCACAGACATACAAAAAAACCATTCCACACTAATATGAACACCTATATGTGCAAAAACTAGAAAACCTAGAGGAGATGGTAAACTCCTGGAAATAAACAACCCTCCTACATTAAACCAGGAAGAAACAGAAACTCTAAACAGACCAATAACAACTAATGAGATTGGAGCAGTAATAAAAAAAAAAATTTGCCCACAAGACAAGTATGCCCATTCTCACCATTCCTATTCAACATAGTATTGGAAGTTCTGGCCAGGGCAATCAGGCAAGAGAAAGAAATAAAGCGTATTCAAACAGGAAGATAGGAAGTCAAATTGTCTCTGTTTGCAGATGACATGATTGTATATTTAGAAAACTCCATCATCTCAGCCCAAAATCTCCTTAAGCTGATAAGCAACTTCAGCAGAGGCTCAGGATACAAAATCAATGTGCAAAAATCACAAGCATTCCTATATGCCAATAATAGACAAACAGAGAGTCAAATCATGAGTGAACTCCCATTCACAATTGCTACAAAGAATAAAATACCTAGGAATCCAACTTACAAGGGATGTGAAGGACCTCTTCTAGGAGAACTACAAAGCACTGCTCAAGGAAATAAGAGAGAACACAAGCAAATGGAAAAACATTCAATGCTCATGGATAGGAAGAATCAATATCATGAAAATGGCCATACTGCCCAAGGTAATTTATAGATTCAGTGCCATCCCCATAAAGCTACCAATGACTTTTTTCACAAAATTAGAAAAAAGTACTTTAAATTTCATATGGAAACAAAAAAGAGCCCTTATAGCCAAGACCATCCTAAGCAAAAAGAACAAAGCTGGAGGCATCCTGCTACCTAACTTCAAACTATACTACAAGGCTACAGTAACCAAAACAGCATGGTACTGGTACCAAAACAGAGATATAGACCAATGGAACAGAACAGAGCCCTCAGAAATAATACCACACATCTACAACCATCTGATCTTTGACAAACCTGACAAAAACAAGCAATGGGGAAAGGATTCCCTATTTAATAAATGGTGTTGGGAAAACTGGCTAGCCATATGCAGAAAACTGAAATGGGACCCCTTCCTTATCCCTTGTACAAAAGTTAACTAAAGATGGATTAAAGACTTAAATGTAAGATTAAAACCATAAAAACCCTAGAAGAATACATACGCAATACCATTCAGGACATAGGCATGGGTAAATACTTCATGACTAGAACACCAAAAGCAATTGCAACAAAAGCCAAAATTGACAAATGGGATCTAATTAAACTAAAGAGCTTCTGCACAACAAAAGAAACCACCATCAGAGTGAAAAGGCAACCTACAGAATGGGAGAAAATTTTTGCAATGTATCCACGTGTCAAAGGACCAATATCCAGAATCTATAAGGAACTTAAACAAATTTACAAGAAAAAAAAATCAAAAAGTGGGTGAAGGATATGAACAGACACTTCTCAAATGAAGACATTTATGTGGCCAACAAACATATGAAAAAAAGCTCATCATCACGGGTTATTAGAGAAATGCAAATCAAAACCACAGTGAGATACCATCTCATGCCAGGATGGCGATCATTAAAAAGTCAGGAAACAACAGATGCTGGAGAGGATGTGGAGAAATAGGAATGCTCTTAGACTGTTGGTAGTAGTGTAAATTAGTTCAACCATTGTGGAAGACAGTGTGGCAATTCCTCAAGGATCTAGAACCAGAAATAACATTTGACCCAGCAATCCCATTATATCCATTTGGGTATATACCCAAAGGATTATAAATCATTCTACTACAAAGGCACGTGCACACATGTGTTTATTGCAGCACTATTTACAATAGTAAAGACTTGGAACCAATCCAAATGCCCATCAATGATAGACTGGATAAAGAAAATGTGGCACATATACACCATGGAATACTATGCAGCCATAAAAAAGAATGAGTTCATGTCCTTTGCAGGGACATGGATGAAGCTGGAAACCATCATTCTCAGCAAACTTACACAGGAACAGAAAACCAAATGCCACATGTTGTCACCCATAAGTAGGAGTTGAACAATGAGAACACATGGACGCAGAGAGGGGAATATCACACACCGGGGCCTGTCGGAGGCTGGGCGGCAAGGGGAGGGCAAGCATTAGGAGAAATACCTAATGTAGATGACGGGTTGATGGATGCAGCAAACCACCATGGCACCTGTACACCTATGTAACAAACCTACATGTTCTGCACATGCATCCCAGAACTTATAGTATAATTTAAAAAAAAAAAATTTTAATTGCCAACAAAAAAAAGTCTAAGGCCAGGTGGATTCACAGCTGAATTCCATCAGACATTCAAAGAATTGGTACCAATCCTACTGAAAGTATTACAAAAGATAAAGAGGGAATCCTCCCTAAATCATTCTGTGAAGCCAGTATTACCCTAATACCAAAACCAGGAAACGACATAACAAAGAAAGAAAACTATGGATCAATATCTTTGAGGAACACAGATGCAAAAATCTTCAACAAAAAACTAGCTAACCGAATCCAACAGCATATCAAAAAGATAAAACACCATGATCAAGTGGGTTTCATACCAGGGATACAGGTTGGTTTAACATACACAAGTTGATAAATTTGATATACTACATAAACAAAAGTAAAAACAAAATCATATGTTCCTCCCAATAAATGCAGAAAAAGCATTTGACAAAAATCTATCATCCTTTTGTGATTAAAACCCTCAGCAAAATTGGCATAGAAAGGACATACCTGAAGGTAATAAAAGCCATCTACACAAACCTACCACCAACATTATGCTGAACAGGGCAAAATTGAAAGCATTTCCCCTGAGAACTGGAACAAGACAAGAATGCGCAGTTTCTTCACTTCTATTCAACCTAATCCTGGAAGTCCTGGCCAGAGCAATCAGACAAGAGAAAAAATAAAAATCATCCAAATCGGTAAAGAGGAAATCAAACTATCACTGTTTGCTGATGATATGATCATATACCTAGAAAGCCCTAAAAACTCATCCAAATTGCTCCTAGATTTGATAATTAAACTCAGTAAAGTTTCAGGCAGTAGCACTGCTATATACCAACAGCAACCAAGCTGAGAATCAAATCAAGAACTCAAAACTCTTTTACAACAGCTGCAAAAAATTAAATGAAATACTTATGAATATACCTAACCAAAGAAGTGAAAAATCTCTACAAGGAAACCTACAAAACACTGCCGAAATAAATCATAGACAACACAAACAAATGGAAACATATCCTATGTTCATGGATGGGTAGAATCAATATTGTGAAAATGACCACACTGCCAAAAGCAATCTACAAATTCAAAGCAATTCTCATCAAAATACCAATACCATTCTTCACAGAACTAGAAAAAAAAATCATAAAATTCATATGGAACCAAAAAAGGAGCTCGCATAGCCAAAGCAAGACTAAGCAAAAAGAACAAATCTGAAGGCATCACATAACCTGACTTCAAACTACACTATAAGGCCACAGTCACCAAATCAGCATGGTACTAGTATAAAAATAGGCACATAGACCAATGGAACAGAATAGAGAACCCAGAAATAAAGCCAAATACTTACAGCCAACTGATCTTTGACAAAGCAAACAAAAACATAAAGTGGGGAAAGGCCACCCTGTTCAACAAATGGTGCTGGGATAATTGGCAAGGCACATGTAGGAGAATGAAACTGGATCCTCATCTCTCACCTTACACAAAAATCAACTCAAAATGGATCAAAGACTTAAAGCTAAGACCTGAAACCATAAAAATTCTAAAAGATAATATCAGAAAAACCCTTCTAGACATTGGCTTAGGCAAAGACTTCATGACCAAGAACCCAAAAGAAAATGTGATAAAAACAACGATAAAGAGATGGAATTTAAACGAAAAGCCTTCTGCACAGCAAAAGAAATAATCAGCAGAGTAAACAGACAACCCACAGAGTAGGAGAAAATCTTCACAATCCATATATCTGACAAAGAACTAATATACAGAATGTACAAAGAATTCAAACAAATCAGCAAGAAAAAAAAATCCCATCGAAAAGTGGGCTAAGGACATGAATAGACAATTCTCAAAGGAAGGTATACAAATGGCCCACAAGCATATGGAAAAATGCTCAACATCACTAATTATCAGGGATATAAAAAATATGCAAATAAAAGCCACAATGCCATACCACCTTACTCCTCCAAGAATGGTCATAATTTAAAAATTAAAAAAAAAAATAGATGTTGGTGTGGATATAGTGAAAAGGGAACACTTTTATACTGCTGGTGGGAATGTAAACTAGTACAACCACTATGGAAAACAGTATGGAGATTTCTTAAAGAAATAAAAGGGAAACTACCATTTGATTCAGCAATCCCACTACTAGGTATCTACCCAGAGGAAAAGAAGTTATTATATGAAAAAGACACTTGCATGTTTATGAATGTTGCTGCTATGTTTATAGCAGCAAAATTCACAATTGCAAAGATATGGAACCAGCCTAAATGCCCATCAACCAACAGGTGAATAAAGAAAATGTGATATATATATATATATATATATACACACACACACACACACACACACATACTCACACACCATGGACTACTACTCATGGAAAATGTGACATATATATATACACACACACATACATATATGTATATATGTACACACACACACATATATATGTATATATATACACACACACCCATATATGTGTGTACACACACACACATACACACACAACATGGAATACTACTCAGCCATAAAAAGGAACAAAATAATGTCATTTGCAGCAACTTGGATGACATTAGAGACCATTATTCTAAGTGAAGTAACTTAGGAATGGAATGCTAAACATCATATGTTCTCACTTATAAGTGGGAGCTAAGCTATGAAGGCACAAAGGCAAAAGAATGATAAAATGTACTCTGGGAACTTGGGGGGAAGAGTGGGAGGGGAGTGAGGGACAAAAGAGTGCACACTGGGTGCCGTGTACACTGCTCATGTGATGGGTGCACCAGAATCTCAGAAATCACACCTAAAGAACGTATCCATGTAACGAAACACCACTTGTTCCCCCAAAACTATTGAAATTATCATTTTAAAAAATTTAAATAAAAATTTAAAAAGAAATTAATTATATACACAAAACCTTCCATTTCAAAAAAGTATTTCCCTAATTAATTCTATGCTAGCTGAACATCTTTTACATCAAAAAGATGATTGGAAGATATCTAAAATCTGAAAGATTCAGAATATTTATCATCTTATTATTTTTCCTACAGAAGGGTTAATTATTTTGAGTATACACGCATATACCATGCAATATTTGGGACATAGTTATACTAAAATAAAATTCATTCTTTACCTGAAATTCAAATTTGACTGGGTACCCAGTATTTAATCTGGAAACCTTATGCATAAGTGAATTGGGTTGAGGAAAGAACCAAATTGGCTATACAGAAGGACTTTTTAAATAGCTATGAATTTAGGCTACCAACTACCATGTACAGGCTACCATAGTGGTATCAAGTGATGACACCCTCCCCAGTAACTCTAAGACATCTATGTCACCGCTATGGTTCTATTCTGCCCGAACTCCTAAGCACTTAGGGCTTTTCCAACACATCTAGCATCTGATTAAAACATGGGAAAGCCTTACTCCATATCATAGTCAGCTATTTGGAACCATGTTTGTAATTTGCTTTACTGCCTGGGGGACTCTCAGGCTATCTCATTATTCTGTTTCAGACAAAATTCCTGAAGAAAAACTATGTCTTTATTTAGCACACAAATCACTTTTATTTTAGAGTTCCAAAGTAGAGCCCATATCCTCTTCTCCTCAAATCAAACATTCCTGCAATCTTCATGCCTAGCTTACAATTGAACTGGGTCTGCATCTCCTGAATAAAACTTATCACTCTCAACCTCATCCCCAAAAGCCTCAAGTTTCTGGCATCTTTCTCTATTTCCTAATAGTTCCCTCTCCCTACACTTGCACTCTTTTTGTTCTCAGCATGCACTGCAACACACTTTCCCCCTGTGTGGACCAAAGCCATGCTATAGAAACAAATAAATAAGAACCCCAACCGAACATTGCCGCAAAGTTCACTATAATTCCTATCATAGAAAAACAGCATCAAGCATAATGACAGTTAGAAGTGTGCATTACACTAAGAAAGTAAACCAAATTAAATTCCAGGAATATCATTTAATTAATATAAAATTAGCTTTAGCATTCAGTTTATTAAACGATAGAACAAATAAAGCTCTATTACTTGTTACTTGTATCTTTTGTTCCAAGATTGCATTAAAATTATAACTTACAGCTTTTTAAATTTATAACTATAATTTAACAAGATTCAAAAAACTCAAGAAAATCAAATGCTTTCTATAATATTGTCCACTGCTAATAATTAGATAATGATGATCTAAAACCCCTCTAAATGTTGATGTGCCTTTTGAACCTTAATTCACTCAGTATATACTGATCACCAGGTTTTTACATAGGAATATGCTGCAGTCTTTGGAGATATCAAATACATGGCACTGCAATACAATCTTTCTTTGAATTACAATCTAATTATCAAGAGAGGAATGTATTATTATATGCATAAAATGTCAAAGTGTAAAATATCTTCAATGACGGTGCAATATTTTCTAAATTTTTCAACTAACTCAAGCTCTTAACGTCTCCTACACAAGTGCTTAAAAGAAAAGGTGTTATATGGTAAAAATTAATTAAGAATGGAATTAAGAATTCAGCAATGCAGTTGCAGTCTGCCATGCTTTCTGAGATGAGCTCTTCTTAATCTGGCATAAGCTTTCCCTCTCAGCCCTCTTGCATAACCAGGTTTGCTCAGGCCATAATTACAATAGAGTTTGCTCCATAGCTGCGGTATCTGTATGTGTCATTTTTCACAACATCTTTCACCTTTTTACAGCCGATGAGTCTGTCTTCAAATGTCTACATTTGCAATTTGGTTCTGTCAGGTTCAATTAATTACTGCTGATAATAATATCGGATCTCATAACCTACTTGTTTCTCCATCTCCTTAGTGACTGCCAAATGGAACAAATACACATAACCAGAAAATAAAGACTAAAGATGCTATTTGAGTGGAGGATAAATTAAGGAATAATCTACTATCAAACAGAATAAGAAAAGCATAAGCAAGCAGAAAATGCAATAATCCCTCATTAGAACTCCCTTAACCTTTTCTGCAGCTCACGTGCTCTTCCTGCCTCCACAAGGACCTCCAGCATTGCCTAAGAAGCTGCTTGGAGTCTTCCTCTAAATTGGATTTTTCTTTTGTTTCTGTCATATTGTCTTCCACTCCTACTATCCACTCAGACACCCACGGAAAAGTTTTAAATTGAAAAGCCTTCTAGAGAAAGAGTTACTGTGAACTAAGTAATGCTTTGATTTCTAGAAAGCTTTTAATTTTAAGCACAAATGGAAATATGCATGTCATGATTGATGGTGTGCTGAGGCATATTTGTTTATGACCTTCAAAAATAGGTTTCAAATGCCAAAAAGAAAAAGTTTTTTAATATGCTACTTTTAGTGTACTACCTCACTGTGCTTGTATCATTGGTTTGTCATTGTACAAATATTTATAGCCAGAAATCCACCTATCTTGGTTAATATTCCAAATCAATTAAACTGTGGGAAAATCTCAGACTAAACCTTAGTGTTAAGCAGGAGAATATAATTTAATTTCAACTTATTTTAGATACATGTTTGTCACATGAGTATATTGCACCCGCATAGTGAACATAGTATCCAGTAGGTTGTTTTTCAACCCACAGCCTCATCCTTCCCTATCCCCTGTAGCAGTGTTTATTGTTCTTATGTTTATGTCCATGTGTGCTCCATGGTTAGCACCCACTTATGGTGATAGCATGCAGTATTTTGTTTTCTGTTCCTGTGTTAATTTGATTAGAATTATCATCTCCAGCTCCAACCATTTTGCTGCAAAGAACATGATTCTGTTCTTTTTTATAGCTGCATAGTATTCCCTAATGTATACGTACCATATTTTCTTTAATTCATTACTGAAGGGCACGTAGGTTGATTCTACATCCTTGCAATTTGTGAATAGCATGGCAATCAGCATATGGGTGCATGCATCTTTTAGGTATAATAATCTGGGGAAAATACAATTTAAGACAATAAAATTTCGCTATAAAACTGAAGGATTTTTAAATGTTCTAGTTGTTGAGTTAATGTAAATAATCAAACATAACTCAGACCCAAGCTCCCTCATTTCATTCAACAGTGTACTTTTTATCTAAATTACGCTATAACTGCCTCAGCTCCTCATTTGAAAATACTGCCATAGAGTTGAACTTAGAAAGTCAGTTTTCATAGTGAGAAAATTCCTAAACTCCGTTAAACATTTTCAAAGCCAAAGAAAGTCAGTCCTCTTTGAGAATAACAACTTTTAAAAAAAAAAATATTTACACCATTCAAATAGTAAAAGAATCATTTAATTTATAGACACATTAATGATATACCAACATAAAGAGATTCTCAGTCTTGGTTAAAACAAACAAGATAAAAATGAATCGTTTGCATATTTTAAAAATTTATTTTATGAAAGCACTTGGGGATTACAGACACAGTCTAAGCTCCAGTGTCCAAGTTTACATAAAACTTCATTTGGGGGAGTTTTTTATAGAGCTCCAATAAATGCCAAAACTTCTACATGGGCCCTGTATTTATTAAGGCAAAACCCAACTGATTTTCAAAAGAGTGAATTCAGGACTCTTGATCAATTAGATATTTCTGTTTTATAAGTTTGATCTTTAATTTTTTTTTAAAGGATGGAACATGGCAAAGTTCACAAGAAGGAGCAAACAGTATTTGAAGACCTCTTTGAAAAGTCTCCCCAGGAGCAGGACAGATAGGCGCCTGCTGTACCAGTCAGAGACACCACCCTACTGTGATGTTAATAAGATGAAGGGTACTAGTACAAAAAGCCACAGTAATTATAGGGAGAGGTAAATACTTTTTTTATTATTCATAGACTGCCTCTCCATGCAGCCTGCACGTTAATGCAAGAGTTTTTGTTACACTAAATGTACATGTGAATTAAACATTTCTTTAGAATTTCGCCTTTCACTAATAGGCCAGTGAAGAGCCACAATATGGACAAATCATTGCCAATCGTATAGGATATTAGAAGATGCCTACATCTCCTAATTCTTTTGTTCTGCCTTTCAAGAAAGTTATTTGCCACCAATTTTTCAAATACCTGTCACAAATATTAATGCCAACTGGTTTCCAGAAAGATGTGGATTAAGGGGATAATAGACTAACTAGATCATTTTATATACACCCAAGAGGGCGCCCAAAAGTAAAATACGTGATAGGGAAATAGAACACAGCTATGGAATTCCTATAAAATTTCTTTAACATCTCATTGAGTCTCTTCTGCAGGAAAATGAAGTCAAAAAAGAGACGGAAAACAACATTGGCTTTTAGCCAAGTGTGAAGTTCTGTATTTAGTAATCCTGAATTTTCACAATAGTCATGCGATTATTTAGCTTAATGTGGTTTCCTGAATATATAACTGAAAAGAAAAAAATGGATTCTGATCCACTGAATCCAAGAATGTATGAAATTCTAAAACGACGTTCTTGTGCAAAAGCTTGGCACGAGTCTATTTCCCTAAATGAATCAAGTGAGAAGCAGGGAGGTTGTCAGGAAGTAGAGATTTTTTTTTTCAAAAGGAGCAAGCATATATTTAAATCCCTAGTTGGTTTAACTAATTGGTGTGGAGTGAAGTAAATTAGCGGCCCTAATGCAGACAGTTCAGAGCCTGACAATATTGGAGCATGTAGGTTATGATCTGATCCTACGTAATAGTGACTATGCCCTAAACGCAGATTCTGGAAAGAAGATAAAATAGGCATGTGTCCCTGACCTTAAGGAGAATCATTCTTAGGACACTGTTTCAGCCTTCTGCATATATGATTCACTTAACATTTGCCTGCTTTTCAGAACTTAAAAAAACAGGATTATTTTTCTTCAATGACAAAGAAAGATTGAACCATTGAGATGTAATCTGCTACAGATAATAAGTGAAAAGGGCTAAATATGCCATAGACACTCTCCCACAATTCTTTATGAATGTGCTCTGTGATTTATAATTGCTTTAAAGAGTCAGGCTCAAGGGTGGGGGTGGTGTATAGCTAGGGAGAAGTGGTCAAACGGAATGCCATTCTTGGGGCAAGTGTCTTATTTCACGATTATTGCATAAGCTCACCCAGACGACACAGATATATAGAATGTCATTAGAATAGAAAATCCTGGAATTGGAAAGAAAACAGTGGTGACCAAATCCAATCCCTCCCCATAAGCAGAAAATGACCCTGAAACATCAAGGGTTTTATAGCACTCAATCCCTCCAGTGATGAAGAGCTTTCTGCCTTTGACAAGCCCAAATCATTTTTGGGCAGCTGTGACTATGAGACAGGGCTACCTTTTACACAATCGATATCTGCCTCCCTGTGGCTTCTCTCCATTGGTTTATTCCCTAGGCTTTCATCCAAATTGCTATGAAAATATTGAACAACACAGGGTCAGAGTCCTCCCCGTAGATATGCAAGGATCACCTGGTTAACACTCCTTGCTTAATCTCCTCAGGTTCCCCTAATTGTTCAGTTCTTTGTGGGAAAGCACCTCCCTGAATCTAAGGATAGTATCTGTGTGCTGCCTATCAAATGCAGAAGAGGGATTTTACAACCTATCAAACTCAAAAGAGGGATTTGGCAAGACCCCTCTGAGTGATTTCACTTTGGCTGTGAGTTATTAGCACTTCTCTTTTAAGTACCAGCAGACAATCTTTTCTAGAATTTGGCTGGGGATAAAGGCAGGGTGCCAAAACTGATTTCATATACTTCTCAATGTAGTCCACAGCTAACCCTAGGCCTACAAAAAAAAAAAAAAAAATTACATCTCAGCATCCTTATAAAACTATAATTATGCCACAGTTCCAGCATTTGAGAGAAAAACACTGATTTGACACTCACTGTGTCCACATGGGACAAAATCTCTTCTGAGAACATTTACATTTTTAGTGATATCTTACAACATCTTAAAATAACAACAACAACAAAAATCCTTTGGTGTGCAGGAGGACCAATGTTTTAAGATGGTGTTTTTTTAGATCTATTTCCATGGAATATGCATGTCAACCTCTGTTTTTTCTTCAAACTCCTCCTTTGGCTTCAGTATCTCCATGTTTGCTTTTCCCTAAACTTCTCTGACTTTCCTTTGTTAGTCCCTTTTACTATATTCTCTTCCTACACTTGTCTGTTATTGTTGGTGTTTTCCTTATTTTCTCTACATTATTTCCTTCAATAATATCTTCCCATGACTTTAGCAACTGCCTAAAAGTCAATAACTTCCCAAACCTGTATTTCCAGCCCCTACAGCTTCCAGGAGCCCACTCATGAGGAAAACCCCATACTCTGTCATCCCTGCCTTTGGATCATGCTACCTTCTTTATGAAAGGTCCCTTCCTCCTACCTTTCCTACTAGCATAATTTAACTCCCTCTCCATAGTGCAATGCAACATAAATGTCCATTCACATTTTTAATTGGCTAATACTTTTCTCACTGCATGACACCCACTATATGGATGCATATGGCTTATCCCTAAGCCATAAGCTCCTTGAGGACAAGAACTGCAGTATATCCACCTTTATATTTCTAGGACTTAGACTAATGCATGAATTATTCTAGGGGCTAAATGAAATATGAGTTGAATGAAATAGAATATGAAATGAGTTTCTCACTAAGCAGAAGCATTGAGGTGCCGGTGCTTGCAACTCAATCACTGAATACATAAAGCAAGTGCTTTTTCAGATGGGTATTTGGTGTGCATGCTTACAAAGCATGCATGGTTTATCCTCTCAATGGCCTGTGCTTAATGTTCCCTAGGTGCCCTGGGGCTTGGTAATCTTTGAAAGCACTGCACCAAAGTTAAAAGCCTAGCAAGCGTGCACAGATAATGGCACTTAAAGCTAGAACTTCCCGTTCCTGTTGGAATAACCCAACTAGCACATTCTCACAATAAAACAAAATATTTGTCAAAGTTCATATGATTTCTCAGTGAAATATTCTGCAAGCTATGAAATGTAGCCACCTCTAAATAAACATAGTAATGCACAGCATAGCATCCCAAAGTAAAACTGAAAATCAGTATCTTTTCAATGCAAATTAACATAGAGAATCTCATGTCCCACAGTACTTCCTGTGTCTTCTAAATTCCCATGATTAAATGTTTCAAGTGTTTAAACCATTTGTTTAGAATGGTCTTGATGTTAGTCACAGTGTTACAGTGAGAACCATGATTTTTTTTACAGAGAACTCCGGGATCTGAAGGAGCCACAGAGAGATGAGTGTTAGCAGGTGCAGGGACAAGATTTAAAGGTGGATGCTGAAATGATCAATGGAGCATTTTTTGTGCGTGTGAAAAAGAATGAATAGAAACATTTGTAATGAGATGAAGAGCACAAAAACAAAGGCAACCCATAGAATATCATGAGAGAATATATCCTTCCTGGGAAGTATCACGCACTAATGGGAAACACATTTAAGCGAAAAAGAATGGATAGGTTAGGAACCAAGAACAAATGAGCTTCAACCATGTGCTAGGCATGGGCTGGGTGCTGCACACCAGTTGACACTGGACATTAGAAGAAAGTTGATCTAATACCTATTTAATCTCTATTTTTAAAATGAAAATGTTTATTTTGAGATTAGCAGCTTCCTCTCTAATGAATCTTATGTATCCTGTATGAATACTTCGCAGCTATAAATGAAAGAAGCCAAATGTGAGTTTCTCTGTATTCACCCCACTTCCAACTCAGAGATTCTTGAAAATGATATCTGAATCACATCATTACTTGTCTTTTCTTTGACTAATGCATATTTGGATAATGGGCAAAGTAAATGTGCATAACATGGCAGAGGATGAACAAGGTTACATGAGTATAACATATACTCGTTAAAGAAAAAAAAGTTTATCATGGAGGATCAGCAATATTGGATGAGACAGTAAAATGAATATGTACCTATATATAATTAGAGAAAGTATTTCTTTCATCTTTCTCTGTTCCCTGTGGCACTTAAGTGCACAAGAAATGTTCTTTGAAGTCAATGAGCACCGTCTACTGGATTTGGAGGACATGATGTTGGGAACAACTCAAACGGAGTTTCATTTTCTAAAGTACAGATGAATGTCTTAAGAATTAACAATGTAGAACACAATAGGTAAAAATGAATAATGTGATAAAAACAAACTTGAACATGCTGCTCAATGGCCTTGGATTTCTAATAATTATGCTCTTTCTCTGAACATCCTTAGGGCTCAGGCATAATTAAAATAGCAATTACTGACAACAGCAAGATTTTCTATCATAGACGTATGAAATAACTAGCAGCAACATAAATGAGGATGAATGTAAAGATTATATTTAAAAGTTTCACATCATACTTCATAGAATGATAGCTTTTTTAAAAAAGTATATCTCCGGGTATATAATTTGCAAGTGCATAAACATAGAACTTCCAATTTAAGAATGCCCCCAGGTAATGACAATGAGTGCTGCTGTCATATGACATTGGCAAGCCTCTGAAATAGTGTAGCACTGGATTTCTTAACTTTATCTTGCCAGGGTTCAGTGATAAGAATGGAGGGAAATCCATACAGGGCCACTCTTACAACACAGCCCCCAGGGCACCATGCTCAACCCCTGGCACAGGGTGACATGTCTGATGTTGCTCTGCTACATTCTCTCCCACCTCACACTTTTTCTCCTTCTGAAGAGTAGAGTTATGAATGTCTAAGACCAAAGTCACCATCATCGCCTGCTTCTAATCAAGATATTTCATTGTTTTCTGGAACACAGATAGATCCCAGTTCTCCCTCCAAAGGGACACATTTTCTAATCAGCCTGTCACTATTGAAAGCACCAGCATCCTTTACTCCACATATCTTTCCAGCTGAGTTGTATGCACAGGTTGATACCGTTTCATGGATAGCATGAGACCAAGCCCATTTATGGATTTACAACAAACTTTAAAGAATATTACCATGGCTACATACATGGGGAGAAAGTACAGACACTAAATCTCCAGCCGATTGCCATTTCCTTTTATAACGACTTGGTGGTCGTGCAAATTAGTATAACTCTTGAATGCCTTTAAAGGAGCAGATATGAGTTTAGTGGGAGTTGTGGCTCATTGACTTTAGCGGGAGAATATGACTCAAATCCTCTGAGTTTTATAAGGTGATGAGTTAGCTTAGGTTAAAGCAAACCTTGGAACATAATTTGATTGGTTTTTCCTCTATCAGTGATGGATGATGCTTGATAATCACTTTCTGCCTATTATATCAATAAATCAACTGCAATTCAATTTTAATCTGTAAATAAAGTTAAATCAGGGCTATGAGCAAATTACACGCCTGCATTAGCTACTTAGAGGTGTCATTACTGTCTGTGGTTATTGAGCCGAATGTAGACATTTGAGCTTTTAAATTCTAGTTTTAAAGAAGCTGAGATAAATTTCTTGAATGTTCTTACAAGAAACACCATACACTCTGAGAAATTTGTACCCGCCTGAAATTGCAAACATGAATTATACGATATCAGAACAAATAAGGATTTCTAGCTTCAAGCACCAAGTGATGTTATCTTCGGATTGTCAGTAGGCGTGCAGGGAACACAATATAGAATGAAGTTAAATGCTCCTCATGGAGAAGAAAAATGGGACAATAATTCCATCTCGGCTTAAGAAATTAAAGCTAGGAAAAATACCCAGTGTGTCAACCTGCCATGTTGTGCTGTGCTCACAGCTGGACTCCATCATACGGGCAGTCTTACAGCACCTAGCACGTTATGAGTGCTCAATAAATATCACAGAATGATATTCACCAGTACAGGGCACCACAGGCTCTAAATCTCTAACATAATGGGACATGTCTATATGAATGTGAGGCACAGCAGGCTGAATGAAAGCAAATGTCAGCCCAGGAGATAGAAAGGAGACTGGCCAAGCCTCTGTGAGAATGGTGAGAGATAGAACCACCCAGAAACAATGGTGACTGCTGCACTTAGTTCTGTTTGTGTGGACAGATCAATTCCTCAGCCTTCTGTGACTGAAATCAACTAAGTAAACCAGAGTGTAATTTTATGCCAGTCATGTTTGACTCACTGCACCTTTGTGACAAGTTACTGAGAGGTAAACATTCCAGGATGATAACTATTTTCCAGTTAATGGGGGCTATAGAAAGTCATGCATGCGGAGCCCTTTCCTCATTCCTTTCACCGCTGCGGCCACAGCCATGAGTATACTCAGGCTTCAGAAGAGGCTCGCCTCTAGTGTCCTCCACTGGGGCAAGAAGAAGGTCTGGTTGGACCCCAATAAGACCAATGAAATCGCCAATGCCAACTCCCGTCAGTAGGTCCGGAAGCTGATCAAAGATGGGCTGATCATCTGGAAGCCTGTGACTGTCCATTCCCGGGCTCGACTCCGGAAAATCACCTTGGCCCACCAGAAGGGCAAGCACATGTGCATAGGTAAGCAAAAGCATACGGCCAAATGCCCAAATGCCAGGGCAGGTCACTTGGATAAGGAGAATGAGGATTCTGTGCCGGCTGCTCAGAAGATACCGTGAATCTAAGAAGATTGATTGCCACATGTATCACAGCCTGTACCTGAAGATGAAGGGGAATGTGTTCAAAAATAAGCAGATTCTCATGGAATACATCTGCAAGCTGAAGGCAGGCAAGGCCCGCAAGAAGCTCCTGGCTGACCAGGCTGAGGCCCGCAGGTCCAAGACCAAGGAAGCATGCAGGCGCAGTGAAGAGCGCCTCCAGGCCAAGAAGTGGGAGATGATCAAGACTTTGTCCAAGGAGGAAGAGACCAAGAAATAAAAGCTCCCCCTTTGTCTGTAATACAGGCCTCCATGATTACATAGATCAGCCATTAAAATAAAACAAGCCTTTATCTGCAAAAAAAAGTCATGCATGCATATTCTGAAAAGGAATATGTATGTAATTTTATCACATGAATAAAAGTTAAATCACCCATAATGCCTGTTAAAAACCTGAACTTAGCACAATTCTGCTCCAAATTAAACTTGAACAAGACTTCCTACAGATTTTAGGATATTAATCAGAACTTAAAAGATCTAGACAGGTGTTGGACTTTTAAGATAAATGTGATTTCCTTATGTCTTGTTTAACTTTTGTGTTGTCAAAACCACTTCCCTCTTTGAATTAATTATTTAAGTTATCAGCCCTTAGACAGGTTTTGTTTGTTTCCTTGGTTATATTATAGGGAAGAGTTGAGGAAAATAGAGCTCACCAGGATACTGGGCACCAATGTAAACACACTGAAAGTCTAATTCCACTAGTAAAGCAGGCAAGAAAACAAACACTGATTCATGTGCAGAGTTCGCAACACAGGATAAGGGGAGTTTAAGCAAAGCAAGGAGTGGACTTAAAGGGGATTCACATTGTCTGCATCTGCTTTTCTGACTTATGTGTTAATATAGGTTCAGTGGGTAAATCCTGAATGCATTTTTTGGAGATGTGTTTTTTATCTCAGGGTATGGGAAAAAAGTAGTGGAAAGAAAAGAAATAATTATATATATGTACACACACATATATGCATATATTATGTATAATTGCATATTATGCAGAGAGAGAACACAAACGTCTCAGATTAGTGATTAAATAAATTGGAAGGTTCAAGTGGCTCACTCTACAACATACAGGACAGTGTATCTAAAATAGCTCTAGGTCAGGCATGGTGGCTCACAACTGTAATCCCAGCACTTTGGGAGGTTGAGGCAGGCAGATCACTTGAGCCAGGAGTTCAAGACTAGCCTGGGCAACATGGCTAAATGCTGTCTCTGCAAAAAATTAGCCAGACATGGTGGCACACGCCTGTCAGCTACTTGGTAGGGTGAGGTGCGAAGATCGCCTGAGCCTGAGAGGTCAAGGCTACAGTGGGCCATGATCATGCCATTGCACTCCAGCCTGGGTGACAGAGTGAGACCCTATTTAAAAATAAATAAATAAATAAATAAATAAAGAGATAGTTCCATCCATCTTACTCCACAGAAAGTCCTGGAGTTGCAGCCACTAAGTTCATATTCAGACTCCATTATAAGTATAGCCTTCTTTCCGAATCTAATCAAAATAGCCAAAGCACCAAAACAGCATTTTCAGGATAAAATTCGAAATAGTCTCATAAGAAGGACCCTAGAGCCATGCCTCCCGAATTGTCACATTCACTTAAGATTTGGTACTGTTTTAGTATCAAGTATATTCTGTTTTGCAGACTGGGATACTGTTGTATTAGTCTGTTCTCACAGTGCCATAAAGAAATAGCTGAGACTGGGTAATTTATAAAAAATAAACAGGTGTATCGGCTCACAGTTCTGCAGGCTGTACAGGAAGCATGACGCTGGCATCTGCTCAACTTCTGAGGAGGCCTCAGAAAACTTACAATTATGGCAAAAGGTGAAGGGGGAGCAGGAACATCTTACATGGCCAGAATAGGAGGAAGAAAGAGAGGGAGAAAGCACCACACTTTTAAACAACCAGATCACACCAGAACTCACTATTGCAACAATAACACTAAGAGGGATGGTATTGAATCATGAGAAACTGCCCCATGATCAAATCACCTCCCACCAGACCCCACCTCCTGCATTGAGGATTACATTTCAACATGAGATTTGGGTGAGGACACAGATCCAAATCACATCACTGCTAGAAATCAAAGCTTTACTAAACCAATAGCAGGGCCTATCAAACTCTTTTACTTTTTCATTCTTCAGTGGGAAGAAGGTGAAACCCACAGACAGTAGAATAACTCCACCATTCACACTCGTTTCCCCAAACCATTCAGTAAATATGTGATCTATGCATCCGAATCAGTCCCCAGCTGTGTTAGTACCTCTCCCTCCACTCCCTGCAAATCTTAGCCACCAAAACCCATCCCTCAGAGTCCTACCTCTCCACAATGATTCCAAGTGTTGGGTAAATGTGCCATTCTTCAAAATAAAATGGGCCTTCTTCTTATTTATGGTAATTTTCAGTTAATGATCATGTTGATTTTGCCATAAAATTGCATAGTTTTAACTAATTTCCATAGTTTTAACTTTTAACATAATTTTGGAAAACTGATATTTAACAAATTCATTCCTATTTTGCTTATCTGGCATTCCTTACCCTGATGAGCAACTACAATTTATATTCAAAATCTCATATTCTCTTCCCTGAGAAAATTGCCATAAAAAAAATCAATATACAGTCTCCTTTCAGAGAAAAGAATATGATAATGCCCTCTGTTTCAGAACACAAGCCACCAATCTTTGTCAAGCATGGAACATTAACAAAAGTGGAAATGTGGAATATTGGCTAGCACAAGCTGAGAAAGACTCCTAATTTCTCTTTACCATTAGATAAGTAGACTCTAACCTTATCCCCTGCAAATGATAATGAGTAGGGGATATTGAAATCTTGGAGACCTGCTGACCAGATGTTTAACCACCACTGGAAATAATGATTGCTTGCTAAAAGCCAAGCTGATAGATAGATATTTACTTCCATTGTTTATTGTAAGGAAAAATAAATAAGAGTAATAAATAAGAGAAATTCCTTACAATAAACAATGGAAGTAAATTATATACTCAGTAAAGGCACAACATGTTATTTCCAGAGTTATGGAATTTAAATAGAAGAGCATTTGTCTAAAGAGCATCTTGTCTACTATAATATGCCTGAGGAGTAGTGTTTCATCCTGTCTATGGTAGGAAAATACTTCCCAGAAGTCAATGATACCACGGTACAGCCTTAATCACTAGAAGTACTTTTCTCTTACCAAAATGTTAATGGTAGTTACCCCTATGGAAGTGGGATGAGGTAAGGGAAGCAGGGCTTTCACTTTTACATTAATTGGATTTTCCATAATGTATTAGTCTGTTTTCACACTGCTATAAAGAATTGCCTGGGACTGGGTAATTTATAAACAAAAGAGGTTTAATTGACTCATAGTTCCACATGGCTGGGCAGGCCTCTGGAAACTTGCAATGATGGTGGAATGCAAAGGGGACGCAGGCACCTTCTTTACAAGACGGCAGGAGAGAGAGCCAGGGAGGAACTGCTAAACACTTTTAAACCATCAGATCTTGTGAGAACTCACTCACTATCACAAGAACAGCATGGTGGAAACTGCCCCCATGATCCATCACCTCCCACCATGTCCCTCCCTCAACATGTGGAGATTACTATTGGAGATGAGATTTGGGTGGGGACACAGAGTCAAACTGTATCACATAATAACAGTATTTTAGTTTATAACTCAAATAAGTAAATAACAAGTGATTCGAAATCTGATTTCATTTACTTTCCTTGTTTTACCTAATAAGGGGCCCAAGGGGCACAGACGAAACTCTTTCCACTTTGTTGCTTGAAGACAGAGATCAAGATAACCTCCATCTTTGCTTCTTTATAGCAAACAGTCTCAGTTCCTCCACAAGACATTTTGCTGGATACTGTTGGGAGAAAATTCTTCATGGATCTCCCAAATTTGTGCACACCTTGCAAGCAGAGACACCAACTGCCTTTCTTCCTGACAAATTTTTTCAACAGTTTGTGTAATAAAGAGTCTTAGAAGACAGAAATAACGTCTCCCTCTAGAACAAAAGAGGCAGACATCCTTATTACCCGTTATAATAGATTTGGTTTTCCTAAGCTTAGGGTTCCCCTCTAGCAAAGCAACCTACTGTATGTGCAGATGTCATCTGGCCCTCTTTGTATTGCCCTATAGGAATTGGGGCTTGGGGGACAGATGCCAGAAGGTCTGTAATTCTGGGTACTACTATTACTATGAATAATAAAGTCTTTTGCCTCTGACCCAAGAGTTTCCTGCATTCTTCCAACATCTATGAAACTGCATCAGTCTAACTAATTAAAATCTCAAGACCTTTCACAGGTTTTTACAAATAGAGAGTTGAGTTGAAAATATGTTCTTGTTCTTGAGGAGATTATAATCTAAAAATGTCAAACTTGTAAATTTTTGAAATACATGTAATTGGATAAGCTTAAAAGTGTATTTGAATACTTTCAAAAATAAAATATAAAGAAGAAGCAGAGTTATAATGTTCACAAAGTCTACTCAACAAAGAGTAAAACAGTCATCAGATACATTAAGAATAAGGGAGCATCCTATGATCATGAAAGATGTTTTTCTTTCAGTTGTATAAACAAACTTGAAGGGTTTTAGAGATGGCAGTGACATTTTACCCCCATAACCTATAACTCAAAAGTTCCCAATATAGTTTGGATATTTGTCCCTACCCAAATCTCATGTTGAATTGTAATCCCCAATGCTAGAGGTGGGGCCTGGTGAGAGGTGTTTGGATCATGGGGGTGGATCCCTCATGGCTTAGTACTATCTCCATGATAGTGAGTTCTCATGAGATCTGGTGATTTAAATGCGTGTGGCACCTCCTTCCCCACTTTCTCCTACTCCTGCCATGTGAGACACCTGCTCCCTTTCATCTTCCACCATGATTGTAAACTTCCTGAGCCCCACCCCCCACAGGAAGCCAAGCAAATGCCATCACCATGCTTCCTATAAAGCCTGCAGAACCACGAGCCAAATAAATCTCCTTTCATTTTAAATTACCCAGTTTCAGGCATTTCTTAGTAGCCATGCAAGAATGGCCTAATACAGCTCCTAAAGAGTTTGCCTTTTATGTTCATCTATGGGGTATTGATGAGTCCTATCATGAAAAGGTTTTCCTCACCTGCTGAAACCCCTGGGTCTACCAGGGTCTATTTTTATCGCTCCCTCCTGAAGCCATACCCTGGGCTCAATATGTTGAGGTGCTGATATGGCAACAGCTGATTTCAAAGACTTGGAAAACTTCAATTCAATCAGCTTTACCACTGCTGAGACATTTGCCTTCTTCAACCAGCACTTGGGGAACTCAGATTTCGTAAACTAATTGAGCACTTAATATACAGCTATAAATTAATCACATTGAAATGGTGCTAATTATTTCATTAGCTCCCAACCAATCCAATCTAAATAATCACTTATTAGGACTCAACTGCTAAATTTCTTTAAGTATTGATTAAAATGTGCTATAAATTACATATGCAGATAACATTTCTGTGTAATTTTCTGGAAATCCATGTATATAACGAAGGTGTGTGTATGTTTCCGATCAGTTTTCTTTTTTCTCTTTTTTTTTTTTTTTTCCTGCAGCATATACAGCAGTAACTGCAATCCATAGCCACATGAATAAAGTAAGGTCAGAACAAATTTTCATCCCACCAGTCCCAAGGCAGACTGGTGAGCAGAAAAGCTCTTTGCTCTCCCTTTTTTCCCCCTGAACATCTTGACTGGCAGGCTGGTAGATAATCCTGTTCAGAGCTAATGTGTAGTAACAGGATTCAGGGGAACTGACTTAAGAGGCTTGCATCTGGGCCAGGACACATCGTATCAATGCCATATTTAAAGATGTTCCCTCTGTTCACCTCTGTGAAGATAAATGTCTGAACATTGAGCTTAAAAGCAAAAAGGGAGAGAGACACTCAGAGATGAGTGATGAATTGTCAACCTGTGGAAAAGAGCTTTCACCAAAGAAGCATGTTTGCTTTGTACAGAGGCGAGGAGTAAAGGAGAAATGGAGAAAATAATTAAAATGCTCTTCCTTCTCTAAGCTCTGTTAGCTGGAAACCAAATTCTTAATGGGTATAGAGGAAGCTCAGCTATTTTAACTCATGAAGAGGAGCCGTCTTGAGCAACAAGAATAATAGAATTCAGCCTCCTGTGCCCAATAAAATAGGCCAAAGGCCTGGCTGTGCAATTCATTTGGCAATTCATCAGCACTATCCCATGTAAAAGCATCTATAATCATAAAATGCTATTGCAATCTTTTATCAGCATTTAACCTGATAGTCCTTCTTTTCTCAAGCTGGAGTATAAGAATCTTACAAGTATGGAACTGTCTAATGTGTCTTTGTTTTCTTTCTCTGCAAGGCTTAGCTCTGTCTTTTCATTAGGACAATTTCAACTAGTAAATGTTCATGTGATTTGCTAATGACGTTTGAGAGTTTAGATAGTAGCCTAATGGTGGAATTAAAGCTTTTAAGCATGGGAATTTAAAGGTGAAGATATGCCCTTCTCTTAAAAGCCTAAAAGCCATCAATTATCCATTTAGTTTGCCCAAGCACAATTTTGGAGCCTAAAGAGACAGACAACAACAGGTGACCTAGGACTCTGGAAGTGAACGTGAAGGGGCACCAACATCAATACCCCGTAGTTTCCAAGAGGTCTGGATTCTGACAATATACTGTTCCACTCTACTGAGTTGCAATGAAATGTGTGTGTGTGTGTGTGTGTATCAGAAAATCAGTGTAGCACTAATCTTAATGTATGACTCTTTGCAATAAGCTGAACTACCGTATTGTCAGAGTAGCTATGAACTTCTTGTATTCTCTCTGGATAAAGCTACATGACTTGTTTTGCAGTTCTCTCAGTATCTGTATTTGCTCTCAACTTTGGTAACTTTTTTTCAAAGATCTACCATTCTGCACTTTAGGCACTGCATTTCAAAGTATGCATCAAAGGGCAACATGCCAATGCTGCCAATGACATCAGACAACTTACAGCATAATTATATTTTTCCACAGGTTAAAAGTTGATCATACTGTAAGCTTCATGAAAGCAGGCACTATGTTTTCTTCCTTCTTGAGAAGGAAGCACCTAGAATTGTATCTGACATACAAAAGACTCTATAAATATATACATAAATGAATGAAAGAGTAATACCAATTCTATTGTATTTGTTATTTTAAAAGCCTTCTATTAGTCTATTTTACCAGATAGATTTTGCTATACCTAAATTGTCTTGAGAGTGTCTCTATGTAAGGAGTTTCTTTTCTGGAATTCCTCCAAAACATGAACCCTCTGATTCTGACAACTTCAAATATCTTTAATGATTTCTTTAAAGAGCAATAAAACGACAGGCTACTAAAAAGGAGATAACTGTACCAACTCTTTTTGTGAATAGACTTAGCAAGCATTTAAGGAGCCTTAGCATCAATCTTCCACAGCTAGATTTATAACACATTCATTTTATGAATCCCTTTGACTTGGATCCTAAAGCCCCTAGGCACAATTTTGCAGGGAATTCCTATGACACACATACGTTAAACTGAGAAGCAGAAGATACAATTCTCCTAGAGGCTCGTATTCACCTACTTTGATTATTCTGCACAGTAAGACAGGTTAGGTCTGTCAGGTCATTATCTGATGGATATTGCCAATGATAGGAAAAAAAAAAACAGGGCAAGGGGGCCTTAACATTGAATAAACTGAAACACATCCAAGCCATGGGAAATATTTTATTAAACTAACAGTAAAAACTAGAGTTAGTGTCTTCAGCATTCATTCCAGCCTAACCACTGAATATTCATTTGTGCCTTTTTTGGGACATTTAATGAATCTATGCTTTATGAAGAAAATAACATGGTAAAATGAGCTACTAGACTTTTCATTTTGCCTTTGAGATTGGCAGAGTTATTTTTTAAGGTCCTCAGGTCTCCCTGAATAGGTAACAGTTTTTAAAAGACTTGAGTGCACGAGCCTAATGTGACCTTGAACAAGCTCCTGTCACAGTTCATCTCTTAATAATACACAAATCAAATATCTTTATCACACCTGTACAATTTTTTAAACATTGTTTTGATATATATCCCTTGACATGCATATTTGCAAGCCCTTCAGCACTCCCTCCAAAAACGCTTTACAATTAAATGTAATTGTAAATGAAATCAAAGGGTCATAGAAGTCTATGGTTGGTAGATACCATGTAATCATCTTGCTAATCGTCCCTTCCACTGGATGTGTCATTATATAGTAACCCTGACAAATTCTGCTTTAGTTTCTCCACATATGGGGAGCTCAGTAGCTAGCAAGATACACTTCATTACATAAGCAGCAGTAGATATGAAACAATTATTTCCCATTAAAATAACTTCCACTTCTACATCACTCCATGCAGTTTGCACTGCATTTTCACAAACATCATCCCATTCTAGCCCCACGACACTATGGTCAAGTAGGAATTATTAATCCTAATTTCCAGGTAAGAAAATTGAAGCTCAAAAATATATAAATACAAAATTCTAATAAAATGGTCTTTTCACATTTCAACCCATGTAATAAAACCAAGTATAGATCTGATAAATATATGCCCTTGGGATCTGTCTTCATTTGCTCCAAAATGCATCCCTGGCTTGAGGCAAATAGTGCTTATTTAGATCTTGATGAGGCTATAGAAGTAGCACCTTCTTCTGCTTAGAGAGATCAGGGGTATAATTGCTACCACTGGAATAAGCTGGTGCTAGAACAGCTGTTCCCACAGAAACCAAGATGGTTTGGCATATTAAAGATCCATAAAGAACATATTAATGACCTATCATCTCTTCACAACTAAAAATACTACATGTAAAACAGTAAGCTGAGTAATGGAAAAATGCCCTTTTGAGAGGATTTTTTTCAATAATTGAAAGCAACAGGCAATAAATGGCAACTCAAGTGTAATCATCATCTTAAAGTAAACTTGAAAGAGTAGATTCTATATTTTATAGTATTTTCCATCATCATAGGCATTCTTGAATGTGTAAGTACTGTTCTACCATTCAGCCAGGAGCTACATGTAAGGAGTCCAGTCACAAGCTAACTGATTTTCCATCTCAGGATACAAAAGAAGTCACTTCTTCAATTAGAGTACAATGACACTAATGAATGCACTCTGGTTGTTCCCTTTCTTACAAGACTTTCTTATCTGGCAGCTCCAGTGATGTGATGAGAAGGCGATTTGCAAGTCTGATTTGGAAGTTTTTTTGATCACAAGAGACTAGGGAGTATAAAGTCTCTGCTTACAGTCTTAGGGACATTACAGAAAATTAGCTCTGGTAATGTATTGAAATTATTCAAATAGAAATAGACTCTCTTTGTGATCCTTCCTTCTTAACTTGCACAAGGACTGTGATGTAAATGAGACGCTTATGGTTATTCTCTAGAGACTTCTGTTTAGTATCTGAATCTCTTCGAATTTTGCTTTATACAGCTCTCTCTGGTCAGTGGGCGGGAATAGAAATAGAGATATTTTCAGGGCTTCAAATATTCTATTCATTTCCTTGATGAATTTGAATCAACAGTTCTAAACAAGTTTTAATAATCAATTGGCAAGATTTGTATGCAGAAAAGCTAACTGCTTTACTTTATCATTTTGTACATATACATGACACCATCCATCATATTGCTCTCCCATATTATCTGAACATCTTGAAAGTAAAATAAATACTCATATTATTATAAGAAGTGTTATTTCTGATCTACATATACTAGAAGATAGAAAATCCTAGATAAATGCTGTATTAAGCAAACTACAGCACTAAAGTATCATTCATGGAACTAAGCATAATGATAAAAGCAATCTACTGATAATATCATGGGTAAGTAAATGTGGAAACAGTCAGAAAAATATTTCTTTGCTTTATGGTGTGAAAAAACTATATATTCAGCCTATTGGTCCCTGAAAGACAGATGCATATAATGTAGCCTGTTCCACTATAGAGCACATTCTATTAGACCAGTGGTAAGGCTGAACTTCATCAGTTTTTGGAGGGGCCACCTCAACTCCCTTTCCATCTGGGTGATTGAGAGCACTGCCAGATGGAGATTGGCCAGGTGCACTGAAGGAGAATAAGATGTCAGAAAGGCAAAAGGTAATTTGTTTTCTCCTCTGGGGTAACCTAGATATGTTCTTTTTCTCCAAACTGTTCAGTTTCAAGAAAATATGCCTACACCAAGTTTTGAATTATTAACAAGCTTAACATCCATGTGCCACCTAATGCAGATGCATTTGGAGGTAGGTGAAGATCAATTTTCTGTTCCTAATTTTTAATTGAGTCTAATGACCAGCAATGACCTAGAAGGCCTTCAGCCTTGGGAGAAAAAGCATTAAGCAGATCTGGGGAATGACATACTTCTCCTTGCATGAAGATTTTTTATTTCAGACTCTGTCCCTGAATCTGCCAACATGACAATGCTCTTCAATAATAAAAAGACGTGTTCTGAGTTTTTGCAAAGATGACATCTGCTTGAGTGACAGCCTATTCCCGCACGCTGGTTCCTCAGCTTTAGTTACACAGCAATCTGTCAGCCACTTAGATGACATGCATTCTTTAAACCATTAAAGAGTTAACATACATTACTTTTTTTAATCTGGTAAAATAAATGTCTGGACATAATTCTTGGGATGGCAAAATTGCTCTCCAAAATAAGTAACACTATTGAAAGGTTAATTACTTGATTAATATGTATCTTCCTGCAACACTTGCTCTTCATTTAGACAGGCTGAAGAATCTCCCTCTACGTCTTATTTTAAATATTTTCCTTTACTTTCTGTGTTTGTCCAAAGAGATAATTTCTGATGGGTCTTCAACACATAAATCAAAACATTATTCTACTTTTTTGTTGTTACTGTTGTTATTTAAAAGATCTGCTTTCATTATTGACATGCAGATAAGTTGATTGAAAGTGGATGAGCCATTTTTCACTCCCCTCCACGTGGGTAGAGCTGGGAATTATTTCTCATCATTAAGTAAAAAACATTTTACTTTTGGTTGGCATGAAAATGACATAAGTGCTCTCCTTCACTTTCTGAGGCATCTGGAAAGTGAAAACCTTTCAGCACAAGACACAAAGTTAATCTTTTACACTCCCATTAACGTTAAAGGCGACCATGTGGGCAAATTCATATACATACAAATATGCTTTATTCAGAATCCAATTAGCAATCAGCATTGTGTTGCTTCTCCAGAGCAACTATAAAAACATAAAATAATGTCAGAAACTCAGCTTGTATGTTTGGAAAGAACTGTGGGCATTAAGGAGAAGAATATTGTCTATTTACTCCATCTGAAGACCTTCCACAAGATCAGTGGTAACCCTACAGACAGACTCAAGAGTGACTGTACTGTGGTGAACAGAACTTTTAGGTAAAATTGGTCTTTTGCCCTCCTCTGCCTCTGAAATTTCCAAAACTTCCTGAGGAGGTAGAAAACACATATGCAGGTATGAACAATCAAAGAAAACTTGCACTTTGTGGATTGTATTTCCATAAGAAAATACGCTCTATGTCACTATGCACAGGATGGCTCTGCCAACTAACTCTGGCAGACGGAATGAACTATGGTGGACTGGGGAGAGGGAAAAAAGTGGAGGGAGAAAAAGATAAGTGGGAGAAAGTAAAATAAGCAGGAGTGTACTGGATATATTTCCAAAGGAATCAACAGAATGTGATCACTCATGATTCTGTTTTTCTAAAACATCTACAAAGCTTCTTCTCTTGATCTGATAAATCCAGTGAGAACACATATTTTTATTTTCCTACAAATTTGATTTCCTTTATTCTTCAAAAATAAATAAAATATGTATGTCTAAATCAATTGTAGTAAATTAGGGAGGAAGACCTACCAGAAACAGAAGACACTCAGAAGCATCTTTCATAGATAAATATAGAGAAAATGGGGACAATATATTAACAGGTATTTTAGAAATACCTATTGGAAGAAACTTTTACATTCAATGCATTCACAAAATTTGCAGTTATGCTTCCTACTTTTTTGGGGATAGAGTGTAAGATTGCATAGGCAAATAAAAAGTATCACTCTGGTTTAGTATGGGGTGGTGTGTTGAGGGGACTTGCTGGGGTATAGTTATCTGGATCTCCCAACAGGTCCGGTGAAAATAGAATTAATGTAAGTGCTAGTAGGAGAAGTAGGATTAGGAAAGAGGAAGACAGAAATAAAACCAAAAGAAAAGGCCCACTGATCCTGCTGTATTTGTTTTCTATTGTTGTGTAACAAAGTACTACAAACTCTGCAATTTAAAACAACACAGATTTATAATCTCATAGTCTCTGTGGTTCAGAAATCTGGGCACAACTCACTAGTTCCTCTCCTCAAGGCTGCAATCAAGCTGTTAGCCACCCGCATTCTCATCTTGAACTCAGGTTCCTCTTCTAACTGCCTATGATTGTTGGCAGAATTCAGAATTCAGCTCCTTGCAGCTATAGGACTGAGGCCCTCAGCTTTCAGAGACCACCCGTGTTTTCCTGCTATGTGATGCTCTTCATGGGCAATTTATATCATAGCAGCTTGTTTCTTTGAGGTTATCGGAAGAGTCTCTGTAGTTCATGCTAACAAGACAGAGCCGTATATGCATGTAGGTACGTAGACAGACAGACAAACTGGCCTAATTATGGGAGTAACATCCCATCATCTTTGCCATATTCTATTGGTTAAAACCAAGTCATAGGTCCCACTCACATTCAAGAGAAGGGAATAATACAGGGTATGTCCATGGAGTTATCCTAAAAGCTATCTGACACAGCTATGAAAAGAATTCCCCACAGCTCGTAATACAGAGAGCATTCCTTACGTATCCAAGGAGCCTTTTCTTGGCATGCAACCTCCTATTTAAATGCCAAATCAGTCCTGCAAAAATATTTATTTCTGGTTCTGATCATTTCTCAAAAACAAAATGAGAAATATCCTAGTGTTCAATGGAATGTAGTTGTTCATCAGTGTGTAACATTATGAAACAATGATGTGAACCTAGTTGATGACTATGTTTCAAATTATGGCTTGGTTGATATTCTAAGATGTCTTCAAAATGCCTCCCTAATGTTTTATTTCTCTGATAGGAATGGCTTATCATGTGAAGACAACTGTAAACATGCAATGAAATGGCCTTATGAGAAAGTTAATGTCTCTATCCAGCACCAGGATGGTAAAGGCTAGAACCCAATGGTGTGTTTGAACAGGTCGTTAAGGAGACAGGAATGTCCATGCCTCTGTTTAAATGCTGACACAGACTCCTCTAATATACACTGCTTTCAAGAAAAAAACAGTGTTGACATCTTATCCAACTCACTGAAACTATTATGCAAAAATGAAATTGGTTAACACAGGGAATTTTTAGATGCATATTTTCCATAAGCATTTATTTAACTTAAAAGCAAATAAAGGTATATTTTTGCTATTATTTTGATGTCAGCCCAAAAAAATACTGAATGTATTTATCACTACTGATGGGGATTTCCCTGTTGTCTTTCATAGTGTACCATCTATGATGTCTAGTTTTGTTTTCTTTAAAGTGGAGAAAGAACACATTAACAAAGTACAGGTTTTTAAAGTAAACTTTCCAGATTTAAATATTTATACATCTATTTTAACAGCAATTGTTAGCAACTCATATCTACCAAATCTTTCAAACGCATTTTTTCAAAACGATCAACTCCCTTCCATTCTATACTTATATTTTATGAGTAAAATGCAATTAACTTGCAAAACCACCATAACCAGTTCAAATAACATTAACAGGTTTAGCACCAAGCCCAGCTAACTTTTAGTAATGGTCTTACCCTTAAATAGAGCAGTCTACTAGGCATAGCACTCAGAGTGCTTTGGGTAATAGCATGCTCCAAGAAGGAATGAAGAGTGTCATTTAATCCAGTAGATCGGTCAAGGGAAGGTCATTTAAAAGAGCTTCTGCTCTTCAAAGATACAATCAACATGCACACATTAAATATTTGTTGAACTTCTACTATGTGCTAAATCATGGGAATAAGTGCCTGCTATTCCTCAGAGGAAAAAAAAAATGACTGTTGCCCTTGAAGATTCCAATACAATTACTTTGAAAGATACCATTGCATTTATGTGTTTATAGCATACAAGGGGTTGCTATCTGTTTTAACCCTAAAAAGCTTTTGATGTTAGCCTGGATTCTGGCAGGTGCTGAAGAACGGTGAGAAATTCACCGAGGTCCTAAGGTTATTGCTTGATGATTTATGACTCATCAGTCCTTAGTTGAAAGTGCCCTGTCAAATTCATTTTTTAACACCAACAAATATGAGGTTGAATTGTAAAATAGGTTCCATTTAATCCAATTTATTTTATGTAGCTGTGCTCAAGGATGCATGAAGGGGCCTCTGCTATATAAGAAATTCTTTCAAAGAGTATCAGAGATGAAAATTTACCCAAGAAAAACCACAGGGGTATATTCCACTCTCCTCTCCTGCACCCTGTATTTAATCAGTCACCAAATCATGTCACTCAAAGCTGTCCATCATCCCCACTAATTTATGTCCCTGCTTCCTCCCACCACAATTTTCCATGTCACTGCTTTAGTACAATCCTAATCTCTCCCAAAATTCCCCATCCTCTTCCTGACCCCAATCTTCTACCTTCAGCCCACACCCATAGAGCTTCCAAAGTTCACAAATCTGTTATGACTGTCATTTTTAGAGCCTACTATGGCTTTCCACATTCAAAGAATAGTGGATAAGCTTCTCCAAATGGGATATGGATTTACCATATTTTACCAGCAACATCTATGATTGTTTCCATCCATGTGGTCTAATTGCAGCTTCATAAATCCATCTCCATTTTTCTGCAAGAATACAAACTTTTTAAAATCATTTTGTACCATTGCAATTCTGTTCTGTGTTGTGGAAGCACCTCTTTTCCTTAAATTTTTGGCAAACTTCCATACATCCTTCAAGACCGACTCTTTACACTCTTACCCAAATCTTCCATGCAGAGTTTGGCCACAAAATTTTAGGCACCTTTCTTTCATAGCACCAATTCTATTGCACAAGTATTTACTGAATCTCAAACATTGGGTTGGGTTCTAGGGATATAGAGGCAAACAAAAACACCGTAGTGTACTATTATTTTTGTTTATTTATTTATTGTATCTATTATGTTTTAAACCCTGGGACAGCAGGTACCATATCTTACTCATTTTTACGTCAATCACAAGTATTTCATGCAAGACACCCATACCAGGCACTGTACTTATGTTTACTCAATGAGTGACTGCACATTAATAGCATTAAATATAATGATAACATAGTTTTTGGTTTTTATTAAAATGTTTCCCATGAACTGTCTGCAGGATTTTAGGAAATATGTGGGGGTGGTATTCTGAAGTGAATAGCCTCGTGGCCCTTTGAGCTTTTGATTGCAAAAACATTTCTCTGTGCTTATTGAATTAAATATGCCCTCATTAGTTTAAAAATCCAAGTGGATAAATATGTCTGCATGCTATTCCCATGACGTGTGGAAGTGCGGAAATTGTAGAAATTAATCCACCATTTGGTATCATATACATATAGTAAATAATCAGATTGACGTGGATTTTCAATGAATTGGCTATTTCTTGTTTAGGCAGTAGTTTTAGAATCATATTTATGCTTTGAAATCATCTATTCTAATAGGGATAGAAGGTAGATTATTAGTTCCATATCTTAATAGAAATGGAAAACTTTTCATATTAATTTCAATGTAGCAACACATCTAATTTCTTTACTGCTTACACATCATGTACCACCTTTACAATATGTACTATAGTGATAGTGTAATTGACATGCAGTTAGAACATTTTCCCTTTCAGTCAATTGAGGTTTACATCAAAGCTTTTAAAGATAATTGAGGATCATAACTTTCTGTTCATTCAATTTCTTGAAAATCTTATCTACCTTTGATTATCTGGCAAACCTCTAATGATAGCTGTTAATTTAATTGTATGTATTAATACCTTGCCATAAGTGTAACCAGAAGTTTTAAGACAATTCTTTATCTTGCAAAAAAGTAAAGATGAGAAGGGGAAAGAGCCAATATTCCTAAATTAATCCATTATAAAAATGAATTTTCTGTTATTTCTGGATATTTTGGCAGAAAACTTCAGTGAAACACTAGTTGTGGACATTAAGATGTTTTATTCACTTGGAAACATACGATTACCAAGACCAACTCTGATCAAAATGTGCAATTCTTCAGAATGCATTGCTGAAATAATTTGCTATGTGTTTGGTTTACTCACTGAAATCCCTGAAGATATCTGGACCTTTTGATCATTAGAGGCTGTTATTGCTATAAATTTTCCACTACTAATTTCAAACATTTGAATCAGTATCACATGGACACTTTCAAAAGCAGGATGATAAAATCTAAGATTTTTGGGGGAGCAATGTAAGTAATTTGGGAGTCCAAATAGTGTATCATAATAGCTATTTGGTAACAGAGGACAACGTGATCTTTCTAAAAAGAACTATTACATGCCACTAATTTTATGTGGGTGTGAATTGTCCAGTTATCTAGAAATTAAAATGTATAAAATTATGCTCGTTGAAAATTGAGAACCAATGTGTTAACAGTACTAATTGGAAGTTAATAGTCCTAACTGGAAGGCATGGATTGTTCCAGAACAATGAGCAACACACGTTGGAGGAGCACAGAAGAGACTATACATATGAAGGAAGGATGGAGAGAAGTTGATGGTCACCACAACAGACTGCCTGGTTAGCTGCATCCAACACCTATCCCAACCTGTCCCTTGGTAGACATGCAAATATCTGTTGTATAAATTTTTTAATGACTAAATGAAGGATAGCACAAATAAGAGAGAAAGTGGCTGTAGATCCTTGAGAAGGAAACAATATTGGCCTATTTTTTAAAATTGTTTTAAAATATTTACAGTGTTCGCACTGCCCTAGCTTAGAATTCTTATATTTCAAGTTAGTGACATGTTTCCTAGGGAGATGTGTTAAGTGATTATCTAAATTGAACCGCATCTGAGATTTCCCTTCAAAACCCTTATTTAATCAAAGACATTCATACATGATCCTGCAATCTCCATCCCTGCCTTTCACATATAGAGACACAAAAGAAGGAACAAAGCAGCTGCTGAAATCACTGAGATTAAGATGCTACTGTTCAGAATGAAGATATTAGCAGAGAGGACAAAGCTAAATAAAATCTCAGATTCTTATCATCCAAGTTCATTGGCAGTCTTGGAATGTAAGGTTTGAATAATAAAACTAAAATGTTTTTATTGTGCTCACATTTATTTAGTAACTTGAAGTTTGGGAATAATTCATGACAGCACTGTATAATACCACTATCCTAAGCGTTATTGCCCACTACATACGTGTCAGTTGCATTGCATATATGTAAATCTATGCTTCCAAAATACTTGAAAGTATATTTGTTTTGGTTATTAAGTATCCCAGGCATTAGTCAGGAATTTTTTGGTTGCAACTAACCAAATGCCAGTTTGGATTAAGTGAAGTAAAAAGGAATAAATGGGGCCAGGCACAGTGACTCATGCCAGTAATCCCAGCACTTAGGGAGGCCGAGGTGGGTGGATCACCTGAGGTCAGGAGTTCAAGACTAACCTGGCCAACATGGCAAAATCCCATCTCTACTAAAAATACAAAAATTAGCCTGGTGTGGTGGTGCATGCCTGTAGTCGCAGCTACTCAGGAGGCTGAGGCAGGAAAATCACTCGAACCCAGGAGGCAGAGGTTGCAGCGAGCCCAGATAGTACCATTTCACTGTAGCCCAGGTGACAGAGTGAGACTCCTTCTTAAAAAAAAAAAAAAAAAAAGGAATGAATGGGAGGGGCCTAAAATCGACTTCTGAATCAAAGGAGAAACTGGCCAATGGGAGGGCACCCCTCATCTGGAGGAACTCCAGACAACAACAGCACATCCACCACCACGTGCTGGTTCCCTAAAACCCAGGAGGAACCATTAAAACCCCTGTGACATGGAAAGGTGTCCATACTGTACCCACTCTCCTCTGCTTGACATCTTGAGACCACTGTTTACTGGCAGTACTTTTCTTTGTTACCTCAAATTTTGGAGCACCAGAAACAAAAAAAATACATAGGTCTAAGAGAGAGAAAAATAACCTTTTCTCCTTTCTGTCCCCCTCTCTCGCCACACCCCACCCCACACTGGGTAATGTTACATTTCAGAAGAAATTTTGTCCAAAGTAACATAAACTTTAAGGAAGTGAACAGCAATTTAATAACACAATTGGATATGCTACTTGTGCTCCATAAATTTACTGTTCCCTTCATAATTTCAGTCCCACTAATATTTTCTCTTCTGTGTGTTTTAGTTAACTTCTCTCTTCAAACAGTATATGTACTTTTAAGTATATAACAATATACATATATACATTTATATGGCATATTTTCATTATTCTCTAATAAAAGTAAAATAATTTTGGAGAAGCTATTCTCCCTAACTTCTGCTTAGAAAGAAGCAGCTTTATTTCCTTGGGAGAAGCCTTTAACCATCTTCATATCCAAAGAAACTGTAGCTTCTCTCTTTCTCATAATACATTTGAGTATCCTTATGAGTTGCTGGATAGCAGGGTCTGAGAATAAACTTTCAATGTCCCAGCTTATGGTATCACAAAGCAATCCCCTTCGGATAAATCTTAGGCTTTTAGTTTTCTACCCCTTCCCTTCTCCTATTTCTGTTCAAGATGGCAACAAAACATATTAGGGGATAGGGAGAGTGGTAACTAGATCTTCACTGGTCCCTGCTGGAGCCTGATTAGTCAGGTCTGTTTACAAAGCTGGTGGCCAGCAAGGTAGTGAGTCCCACGCGGACTTAGAGCATCACATGTGTACCCACAGCCATTACTAGTGCATGGTCCTCATCATTGCCACTGCAAAAGTTGCCCATGTTCTATGGAATCCTAAGCCCTACTCCAGGCCTTATTAAGCCCTTATCCCTTTACCATCCTATCCATCTATCTCACTGTCCTCTTCAAGAACTCCATCCCATTGCCTTCCTGAGATGCTAGACCACTGTGGGCAGCTGCTCTTGGAAGAAGCACAGTACCGTCTTCTTCAAACCCCTTAAAGTCTCAGCTTCTCTCACACTTTTGGAAATTCTCAAGATTGAATAGAGTGAGCTTCTGCTTCTTCTTCAGTATCATTAGTTCTTTCTATACTACAAAAGAAATTCTAATCTGAACATAAGGGAAACATATTTTGGATTAATAAATTCTTCTAAAAGTATCTGTATTAGTCTGTTTTCATGCTGCTGATAAAGACATACCCGAGACTGGGAAGAAAAAGAGGTTTAATTGGACTTAACAGTTCTGCATGGCTGGGGAGGCCTCAGAATCATGGCGGAGGGTGAAAGGTATTTCTTACATGGCAGCAGCAAGAGAAAATAAGGATGCAAAAGTGGAAACCCCTGATAAAACCATCAGATCACGTGAGACTTGCTCATGAGAACAGTATGGGAGAAATCACCCCATGATTCAAATTATCTCCCACCAGGTACCTCCCACAACACAAGGGAATTATGGGAATACAATTCAAGATGAGATTTGGGTGGGAACACAGAGCCAAACCATAGCATTTCACCCCTGGCCCCTCCAAATCTCATGTCCTCACATTTCAAAACCAATCATGCCTTACCAACAATCCCCCAAAGTCTTAACTCATTTCACCCTTACCTCAAAAGTCCACAGTCCAGAGTTGCAGAGAGAGAAGGCAAGTCCCTTCAGCCTATGAGCCTGTAAAATCAAAAGCAAGCTGGTTACTTACTAGATACAATGGAGGTACATGTATTGGGTAAATACAGCTCTTCCAAATGGAAGAAATTGGCCCAAACAAAGGGGTTACAGAGCCCATGCAAGTCCAAAATCCAGCAGGGCAGTCAAATTTTAAAGCTCCAAAATGATATCCTTTGACTCCAGGTCTCAGGTCCAGGTCATGCTGATGCAAGAGATGGGTTCCCATGGTCTTGGGCAGCTATGACCCTGTGGCTTTGCAGGGTGCAGCCTCCCTCCTGGCTTCTTCCACAGCTGGCATTGAGTGTCTACAGCTTTTCCAAATACGTGGTGCAAGCTGTTGGTGGATCTACCATTCTGGGGTCTGGAGGACAGTGGCCCTCTTCTCACAGCTCCACTAGGCAGTGCTCTAGTAGGGACTCTGTGTGGGGGCTCCAACCCCACATTTCCCTTCTATACTGCCCTAGCAAAGGTCCTCCATGAGGGCCCCACCCCTGCAGCAAACTTTTGCCTGGGCATCCAGGTGTTTCCATACATCTTCTGAAATCTAGACAGAAGTTCCCAAATGTCAATTCTTGACTTCTATGCACCTGCAGGCTCAACGCCACATGAAAACTGCCAAGGCTTGGAGTTTCCACCCTCTAAAGCCACAGCCCAAGCTGTACTTTGGCCCCTTTCAGCCACAGCTGGAGCAGCTGGGACACAGGGCACCAAGTCCCTTGGCTGTACACAGCACAGGGACCCTGGGCCAGGCCCATGAAACCATTTTTTCCTCCAGGGCCTTGAGGCCTGTAATGGGAGGGGCTTCTGTGAAGGTCTCTGACATGGCCTGGAGACATTTCCCCCATGGTCTTTGAGATTAACATTAGGCTCCTTGCTACTTAAGCAAATTTCTGCAGCCAGCTTGAATTTCTTCCCAGAAAATGAGTTTTTCTTTTCTGTTGCATAGTCAGGCTGCAAATTTTCCAAACTATTATCTTCTGCTTCCCTTTTAAAACTGAATGCCTTTAACAGTACCCAAGTCACCTCTTGAGTGCTTTGCTGCTTAGAAATTTCATCCACCAGATACCCTAAATCATCTTAAGTTCAAAGTTCCACAAATCTCTAGGGAAGGGGCAAAATGCTGCCAGTCTCTTTGCTAAAACATAAGAGTCACCTTTACTCCAGTTCCCAACGAGTTCCTCATCTCTATCTGAGACCACCTCAGCCTGGATTTTATCGTCCATATCACTATCAGCATTTTGGGCAAAGCCATTCGACAAGTCTCTAGGATGTTCTAAACTCTCCAACATTTTCCTGTCTTCTTATGAGACCTTCAAACTGTTCCAATCCCTGCCTGTTACCCAGTTCCAAAGTCGCTTCCACATTTTGGGGTGTCTTTTCAGCAACACCCCACTCTACTGATAACAATTTACTGTATTCATCTGTTTTCACACCGCTGATAGAGACATACCCGAGACTGGGAAGAAAAAGAGGTTTAATTGGACTTACAGTTCCACACGGCTGGAGAGGCCTCAGAATCATGGCAGAGGAAGAAAGGCACTTCTTACGTGGTGGTGGCGGGAGAAAATGAGGCTGCAAAAGAGGAAACCCCCGGTAAAACCATAAGATCTCATGAGACTTATTCACTACCACAAGAAGAGTATGGGGGAAACCACCCCCATGATTCAAATTATCTCCCACAGAGTCCCTCCCACAACATATGGGAATTATAGGAGTACAATTCAAGATGATATTTAGGTGGGGACACAGAGCCAAATCGTAGCAGTATCCATGTTTCAATAATGTAAAATTACCATCTTCCAATCCCCAGCCCATGCCCTGAGCTCTAGCCACCTTAAACCTTGTCTTTCTGCTGATTGTTTCTGCCACGTGGAACATACGAGCTCTATTCCTCCACCTGAGTAACTTTTCCTTGTCCTCTGAGAGACCTGCAAAGTGAATCTTCCCCGGATAATCTTTCCTGCTTTGTCCAGACCAGAATAAGTTACTCAGCGGCTCCTTTCAAAGCATCCTACCTATTGCTCTCACTGTGCCATGGCTGCTGTCTACATCCATGCTAAGCAGTAGAAATATAATGCAAGCCAGAAATCCAAGTTGCATATGTAATTTTACATTTTCTACTAGCCACATTTTAAAAAATTTAAAATAGGTGAAATTAATCTTAATATATTTTATGTAACCCAACATATCAAAAATATTTCACCATGTAATCAATATAAAAAAATTATTAGTGAGGTGTTTTTTGTTCTAAATTCTTTGAAATTCACTGTGTATCTACATTTACAACACATCTCAATTCAGACTAGACATGTTTCAGGGGTTCAGTAGCCACACGTGGTTAGTGGCTCACGTGTTTATTGGACCATGAATCTACGTGTGGTTGAGTCTGTGTAAGCATGCCTAGCACTGGTAGGTACTCAGGAAACGTTTGTAGAATGAACTGTTAAGAAAAGCTCTTATTAACCAAAGAGTTACAATTCTGGGTGAATATTAAACACTTCTGGGAATTCTAGTTTCAGGAGAGAAAACTGGTTGTGTTAATTAAATCATTCATGGGAAAATAAAAGTGAGAGAAACCCAAAAGAAAAATAGCAAAGAAGAAGATGAAGCTAATATGGTATCTCTGCCACTCCAGAAATTTTACTGAAAAACATTCAAAACACCTGAAAGTGTTGGTCTGCTCAGAGGGATAGACAGCTGCCTTTTTTTTTCCCCTCCCCTCCCCTCCCCACCCCATCCCCGCCATCTTTCTGTTCTGGCTCGGAAGAGAGAAAAATTTAGTGATGTGACTGGCAAAAAAGACATAGCAAATGAGACATCTTGCTGGAACTAGCAAAAGACAGTGCTCCAAAAAGGTGTTGGCTTCGGTGTGGGGTAAGCTCCTAATTACAGATCCGCTGCTGCTGGAGGGAAGAGGCTGGAGTTAACACAAGAGCCTTGAAACACATGGGATTTTTCAAGAGACGCATCAAGGCTCCTAAAATGTAAAGTTGTTGGAAGCTACCTTCTGGCAAGTTGCATGAGTGAACTTTAAACCTCCAGACTCAGAAGTAAAAGGGATTCGGACTCTGAAATAGTTGCATTTAGTTAAATAAGTATGACTGGAGCACAAGGCAGAAGTGTTACTGGGGAAGGGGACTCACTTGCTCTTTGTTTTTATTTTATTGTTCTGATTTTAAGTTGTTGATTTTATAACATTTTCCTGGGTAATATGGAAAAATACCTGAGCTAACCAATAAAGTCCTACTTTTGTATATAAAAAGCAAACATTAGCAGCATGGAGTGGTTTTATCTGGAAGATTTTGAGTCCTTTATTGGAAATTCTTGACAAACATAGGAAAAGCACCACCTACAGGTGAATATCCTACGACCGGCAGCTACCGACTTGGCTCTGGTTCCTCACAAGAGTTTGAGAGAAGTCTTAAACAATTCATTTCACTTGTGGATGACATCATAGAATTTTCTCTAGTAAATGACCTGGTAATTTTAGTAAGTGATTTACTTTGTTCACAAAATGCCAACATTTATTCAATTCAATGGAGGGAAAAATCGGGCCAGTGTTTGGATATTACATATTCATAGACAGTTTGATTAAAGTGCCCTTATTTTCAACGTGCAACAAGGTCCTTATCTGTATATTTTTAAGTATCCAACTTTTAGTCATTGAGGAAAAAAACGGGCACTGGAATAGCTTCGTAATTGAAATCTACAATCTAGCATTTCAATCTAGCAAAATGTTTCCCTTTACTACTTACTAATAAGAAGCAAAAAGACTGATTTACATTCCACTATGGATTGCTCGTGGTCTCCATTACCCTTGTTATCACTGTCCCCATTAGCACAGATAATTGAGAAGTATGTGTACCTCACCATTAAATGATGAGATCTCATTCTTTACCTCCCACCCAGCACAAATTGCTGCTCATCCTCAGTAAATAGCTATTTACAAAAATGATTTACATGCTTATGCACATGGCTCCATGCTGTGTATTATGGTGACACCCTTTTAAAAATGGTTTTTAAAACTAGTGATATGGAAGCTGGTCTCAGTAATAAGAGCCCTCCCGAGTTAGAAGGTTAATTGTTGAAGGGAGATGCTCCCTCAGAAACATGTCATAGATTTTTATTCTTTAAGGCATAATTGCGTGTAGGATGCGAGGTAATAAGGAAGACAGAGCAAAGGAAAAATATTTGTTTTCAAACAGGCTCAAAGGCAGAAAGGGTAAGAGAAGAAGCAGTTAATTAGGAAGGGTCATCTCACAGTTTTATTACATTGTTCATAATTTTGCCCTAAAAACTGGCCATCCTAAGTGGTCTTGTCACTCTGCACCAGACATGAACTAAGAATAAGATTTTGTTGGAAGGTCGGGGAAAATCCCAAAAGGCCATCCCAAAAGAGCAATACTAAAAGGTAAAGTTGGAAGACAAGACGTGCCACACTTGAATGTGGCAGCTCATAGGTGGCTTCTAGCGGGGCTCAGTTATGAGTGTCAGAAAATCGGTAACAGATGGGGAAATGATCTCTTACGTTTGGGCCTCTGGAATAATTAATAGGTTCAGCAAGTTAATCCAAAATGCACAGCTGAAGCAGAGGAAATAACTGAAGAGAAGTTTCCTAGAGACCCAAACAAGAAAGGTCTTGTGTAGAAATAGTTTAGTTTTTCTTTTTTTCTGGTTTAATAGGGCCTGGCTATTATGAAAATTGCTCTACTTTCTTACAATATTTTATCTATCTGTATTCTCTCTCCCATAATCATCCCCCTTGAGTTATACAATTGTCATGCCTGCCTTTTCCTGAAAAGATGGGTTTATGCTGGAATGAGACTCGGTATTGGAGTCAAATGACCTACAGTCCCATCCCAGCTTCACTACTTACCTGCTCTGCTGAGTCTCAGGGCTTCAGGACTGTCCTGTATAAAATAGGGAAACTAATATCTATCTCACAGGATTGTGGGTGGGATTCAATGAGATGATGCTTTTCAATTCTCTGGTTGATACCAAAGGATCTAGGAACTTTTTCCTTCCTCCCTTATCTAGTTTACCTCTTTGGTGCCCCCAGCCTTACTCTGAATCAGAATTTTCTACCATCTCAATGTCCTTCAAAGACTTAACCCTCCTATCTTTAAAATAATCCCCCAAATTGCACTCATTCCATTCCACAAGGCTTTGCTCAATTAAGTAGATTAGAACCTAGGACTACAAACATTCCCTTCCCTGCACAACTAGCAAAACTGGGAACTAAAATTCCAGCTTTCTATGAAGTAGGGGGTGGCTCCTTCCCTTTGACTCCTCCCAGCCCAATTAGGCCCTTTAAAACAAGAGAATCTGGGGAGAAGGCACTAAAGTCAGCAGGGTCTGGGCAAAGGCCAAGACTTTTTATTTTCCCTCCCTCCATCTGCTTCTGGTTGTTGCCAGGAGATAGCTAGGGGCAGATTCTGCAGGTTTTAATCAGGAAAACGCAGTTTCCCTCTAATCAAGTTTACATTGTTTTCAGAGGGGTAGATAATTTAGCATCCTAAGCCATTTAGGAAGATGTCTCTGCTGTAAGAGTTCTTATCCAGAACTACAGATTTCTTAGTGTAATTTCCTATGAATTAGTTCATTGAGTCCTTATGCTTGTGTAGATTTTAAGAGTCACAATTTTCCCATTCAGATGTTGTGCTAGTTTTAACCTGTCAGGTTATAAATATCCAAGTGAGCTCTTCTCTATTTTTAAGTGATTTTTTTTTCAATCAGTTGCCCTAAAAATATAGCCAGGATACAAAGCCAGCAAAACTAGTAAATTCTTCCAGTTGCAGCTTTTCAGATAAGTCACCTCTCTATCGCTTATGTATCATTGTGAATCTGAAATACTAGTAAATCCATGCAATTACTATAACCAATGGAGGATAATTAGATTCATTTACTTGTTCATTCAGTACCATATGAAGCACCTTTGTAATAAATACTCATTGCCTCTGGAATGCATGCTTAAGGGCATATGGCAAAGGCATAGGTAAAAGTCACTAACACATAAATTCTCATCCTTTGCTCTAAGACTGTGCTTCTCAGAATGCACTCCCAGAACTGCAGCATTAGTATCATCTGGGAACTTGTTAAACATGGAAATTCTCAGGACCCAGCCCATATCTACATACAGAATCAGAAAAACTTTAGGGGTGAGGCCCAGCAATCTATTTTAACAGGCTTCTAGGTGATCCTGATACACACTAACATTTGAGAACCACTGCTCTCTAAGATTCATCTTTACTCAAAGTATATTACTCATTTTTCTCAATAACCTCATATTTAGGGCTGGGCATGGCGGCTCACGCCTATAATCCCAGCACCTTGGGAAACTGAGGAGGGAGGATCACCTGAGGCCAGGAGTTCAAGGCTGCAGTGAGCCACGATTGCACCACGGCAGCCTGTGCGACAGAGCAAGACCCCAACTCAAAACAAACAGACAAACAAATAACCTCATATCTAGATGATAAATACACTGCACATTAGAATTGAACTACATAACAATTCAAAGATATCACTGGCCTCTAGGTAGAATGGACATAATACCTTCCTCACGAAGCCCCATCACACAGTTAACTCCTGCCCACCTCTCAGAGCTCCTTCTCCAGGCAGGCTTCCTTAACCCTCGAGGACTCTGTAGTGTGCCCTGCTGCTTTCTCTCACCACACCTGCTGTATTAGTCTCTTTTTATGCTGCTGATAAAGACACACCCAAGACTCGGAAGAAAAGGAGGTTGAATTTGACTTACAGTTCCACATGGCTGGGGAGGTCTCACAATCATGGCAGAGAGCAAAAGGCACTTCTTACATGGTGGCAGCAAGAGATAATAAGGAAGAAACAAAAGCAGAAACCCCTGATAAACCTATCAGATCTCATGAGACTTATTCACTATCACAAGAATAGCAAGGGAAAGACCAGCCCCCATGATTCAATTACCTCCCCCGGGTCCCTCCCACAACACGTGGGAATTCCGGGCGATACAATTCAAGCTGAGATTTGAATGGGGACAGAGCCAAACCATATCACCTGCATTTCCCCCATCTTGGCAACTACTGCACTTTCTGGTAACTTTTCTATGAGGGTGCAAACTATATATTGTTCTCCATTGACTCTTCAGTGCTTACTGCAGTGCTTAGCATATTATGTGATCAATATATATTTAATGAGTAAATGAATAAATGATGTCATATATAAGCAGGCAGATTTAATTATGAGATTTACAATTATGATACATTATCAATTGTATAAATTGTTTTCAGAAACACTAAGATAAAAGGAGAAAAGACTTAATTTGAGGAAAATTTTCAGTCTGTTATTTTTCCTCTATCAATTAGCTATTTTGTTGCAAGTTTTTGATGTGCTCAGCACTCAAAGACATTTATTTTAGTGTAATATTTGATACTGAAGAAGTCAGTTTTTCTTGTGATTCTTCATTGATAATTTAAACCAGGACACAGTTTGATTTTCATCAACATCAAAAAGGCAATAAGAGAGGCAGATAAATGACACAAAAAACACCAGGCCAGGCCCAGTGGCTCATGCCTGTAATCCCAGCACTTTGGGAGGCCGAGGCAGGCAGATCACTTGAGACCAGGAGTTTGAGACCAGGAGTTTGAGACCAGCGTGGCCAACATGGCGAAACTCCATCTCTACCAAAAATACAAAAAAAAAAAAAGGTGGCACACACCTGTAATCCCAGCTACTTGAGAGGCTGAGGCATGAGAATTGCCTGAAGCCAGGAGGCAGAGGATGCAGTGAGCTGAGATTGTGCTGCTGTACCGTGGCCTGGGTGACAGAGCAAGACCCTGTCTAAAAAAAAAAAAGAAAAAGAAAAGAAAAGAAAGAAAGAAAAGAGAAAAGAAAAAAGAAAAAAAACACTGGACTTGGATCCCAAAATATAGATTGCAATCCTATTTCTGATACAATTATAATCCATCTTGTTACCTCTAGAAAGTCAAGTCACCTCAATATTTCATCTGCAAGATGGGATTTAAGAATATCTGCCCAATCCACAACAAGAGATTAGTGAAAGAATCAAAGTAGGCTGGGCACGGTGGCTCACGCCTGTAATCCCAGCACTTTGGGAGGCCAAAGCGGGCAGACCATGAGGTCAAGAGATCGAGATCATCCTGGCCAACATGATGAAACCCCCTCTCTACTAAAAATTCAAAACTTAGCTGGGTATGGTGGCACATGCCTGTAGTCCCAGCTAGTCAGGAGGCTGAGGCAGGAGAATCGCTTGAGCCTGGGAGGCAGAGGTTGCAGTGAGCCGAGATTGCACCACTGCACTCCAGCCTGGCGACAGAGTGAGACTCCATCTCAAAAAAAAAAAAAAAAAAAAAGAAGAAGAAGAAAAAGGAAGAAAGAAAGAAAGAAAAAGAAAGAATCAAAGTAAATAGTGAATATGAAATTACTTTGCAAATTTCATAGTACAATACGAGAATAAGGCGTCATTATTTGTTACCATTTTTTAAATGGTCTTATTGGGTTAGCTGAAGATTAATTAGCTTAATCAGTGGAGGTGAAGAGTCAAGACTCTACAAGGAGACAGATACATTTTCTCTGTGGTGCAAGATCACATCTAGTAAAATGTACATTTGGCCTATTTGTATAGAGGATCCAGTACCTTCCCTGACTGTTCTAACTGGTCTTCCACAAAATGACATTTTTTCTAAACTTTTAGACATTAATGTCACCTAAACTGTTCTAACAGTCTTTGATTAGTAACCATAAACCCCTGCTGAGTTCTTAATGAGAATTCTAAACCTAACAAAACAAATGAGTTTTCATTATACTCCAATGTTTTTTTGAAAAACCAAATATCATAAGTAAAATTATTAATCTAAAAGTTATATAGAAACAAGGAAATAGTCTGCAACCAAACTAGAGTTTAATCACATTTTAGGTCAATAAATGACTGGATCCTCTTCTCTCTTTCATTATCTAAATTCTGTCATTATGTCAAGTTCAGTGTAAGCCTTATTTCTGCCATAAAGCTGCCCCCAACTCTGCCACCCCATAACAACCTTTTCCTCCATTATATTCTTTAATGTTTGTGGTGGAGATTATTAATGCTCACCAAATACTGACAACATACAGTCATAATTCCAAACCTTCCTCAGAGTTAGATTTGAGTCAGTGAGCTAGTTCTGGCCAATGAACTGGAGAGGAAGTGATATGTAAGTCAAGAGCTCTTGTACTTCTTCCACTTCTCTACTCCCTTGTTGAGCTACCTTGGAAGCCACAGAAGAGATTTCCTCCAAATGTAGAACTACACTAGATCCTGGAAATCTGCATGGAGGAGAGATATCCTGAAAATTGCCCCAACATGCACTGACTTATGTGCAAGTGGGAAATATACTTTTATCATGTAAAGCCACTAAATTTAAGGCTATATTTATTATCACAGCATAACCTGGCCTATCCTCACTAATAGAAGTACATAGTAGGCACTGCACAGATTCACAGTTAATTATATATCATTCTAAAGTGTATTCAGTTTTTAAAATTTAACAGAAATAGGTAGCTCAATGTTAGTCCTCAAGGATCTATAGCACAATAAAGGAAACAATTATAAATACATGGATTGATGATGTAGTTTTGTATGTGCCTGTGAATACATACATATGATAAAGAAAGACATGCAATAAAAAGACATTTAACTCTCCCTGTAATGGGGAAAGGGAGAGATTCCAGAAAAGCTTACTAAAGGAAGTAATACTAAAGAAGTATTTGTTCCCTTGATAAAATATATTGCACGCTTCCTTGTGCCAAGCACTGCATTGGTTAAATTTTGAGGACTAGCATTTTTTAGAAGGGGAAAAAAGGAAAGGAAGAAATGGAAAGGAAGAAAGGAAAAGAAGAAAGGAAATGAGGAATGAAGGAAGGAGAGAAAGGAGAGAAAGGGAGAGAAAGAAAGAGAGGAAGAAGAAGGAGGAGGAGGAGGAGGAGAAGAAGAAAGGAAGGCAGGCAGGCATTCTTAGCACAGGAAGCAGTAGGCACAAAAAGAAGGAGATCAGGAACAAGTGGGTTTCTTCAGAATGTGTACACTATTTACATTGACAGGTATAAAATATAATGATGATAGGAAATGAATATGGAGAGGTGACCATTTCTAGAAGGGTCTTATGTACCACTATAAGGAATTCTGATTTTAAACGGTCAACAATGGAAAGAAAGTAGGAGACGTATCAAATCTATCTCTTGGAAAGATCACAGCCTTCTCATTTTTGTTTAGGAGGTGATCATGAAATAGAGTCCTAACTAAGAGTCTATTCTGAGAGAAGAGGTGAGAGATTATGAGATGTAGTAATGTGCTAGTAAATATTCAACAGCCAGCTCTCCAGAGGAAAAAAAAAATCCTGATTTGTGGCCATTTTTTAAGCTCCAAAATGATACCATTGGACATGAAGCAGGGAAGAGAAGTTCACAGTGTACAAGCCAGCTCTAGCACACAACTGACATTGAGATAGAACCGTTGCATCACCTGCAAGTAACTGACACGTTAAGTGCATAATTAATAGATAGTTATCAAATAAATGAATGATTATGGGCATACAAACAGAAGGAAGAAGGCAGATTACAGAAATATTTATAAGTAAAATCAAAAGCATATGGTGACCAGAGATTTTTTTAAATGACTACTAGGATAATAATAATGGGACAGATACTTAACTGCCTTTCAGCCTCAGTATCCTCACTTCTAAAATGGGCATAATAATATTTTCTTCAGCATAGTGCTTGAAATACTTTGCCCACATATAGGAAAGAGTATGTGCAAAGAATAGGATAAATAAAATAAGTTAACGTTTTGCAGTAACCATGTATAGTTTCTTAGTTGGAGTATCAGGTCGGAAGAATGACTGGGGAAAGATGAGGTTGAATAAAAGTCAACCTCATTTAGAGGGATTTTTATGCACCATACTGGCATTTATAGACTCCAGACAATAAGTAGCAGAGGATCCTTAATAAATATCAAAGTGCAGAGTAACAATTAAATGTACATATTTGGATCATTCTGGGTACTGTGCAGGATGTGATGTAGTAATGGAGGCCTGTTCAAATTAGAAACCTATTTGCAGTAGCCCATTCAAGGTATACAAAGTTAAAGGAATTTGTAGAGGGTTTTGTGAAAAGGAGACAGACTAAAAATACACAGAAAGTAGACTAAATGGGACTTGGTGACCATTCGATATGGATGGTGAGAGCAAGTACTGAATGTGGACACCACCCAAGAAGCACAGTGGTAAAGTAAGAAGAGAAGGTTTGATAAGGATGTCCGTAAGTTTATCTTTAAACTCATTGGACTCAATGTTCTCATAGAAGCTTGGGTGGCAACTCTAGGAAGTCTAGAATTCCAAGAAGGGCTTATCACGTTCCTTTTAATAACAAGTATCTCCTCAAACACTCCTATTTTGGTGAGCTTTTTACAATTTCTTTAAAAATCTATAAATTGATGATGAAGGTATGCTGGAAAACATATATGCACCTCAGTCACTCTAAGATGCAAAAGAAGGAGAAAACACCAGAAATAAGTGTATATCTCCTATCACTGGAGAAAATAATGTTATCTAAATTTTCAGGTAAAGTTACAAAGATGAAATTGGGTGGAAAGTTCTCAAATGTCTCTTCATTCTTGTAGTCTTCTTTTCTAATCCTACCTTTGGAGAAGACTACGGGAACCTGCCCGTATTTGTCTTCTTCACATAAGACCAGAACCAGTTTTGAGATAATAGTTTCCTGGGTTGCTGTTCAAAACCAGAAAGTGGGACAGTAGAGATCCAAGCGGGTGTTTTTTTTTAAGTATGCTTATTATAGCCCACCGAGGATGTTATCTGGAATGGCAGCAAAAAGTCTTTAGAGAGGAGAGAAACGTTCATTGCTGATTTTATAAATCTCTCCAAAGTTCCTGAAGGCTAATTCTATTCTCACCCAGAGTTCAAAGTCTGACCACCAGACAGTGTGGTTTGAAGTAGAAAAGTAGGATGGAATAATTTCTGTACTTTGAAGTCCAGAGAAAGGAGGATCATTTCAGGGGCCTAAAGCACACACACCAAACTCTCTTTCTTTCTCAACACCACTGCAATCAAAGAGTGAGGTTGAATAGAAATTTAAAAACCTTAAAGGAAAATTATCTTGCCGCTTTCAAATCTAGATTTGCTTCCTCTCAAATTGTAATTCTTTCTCAACATGGAAAGCCCATTTTCATTGCCCAAAAAAATATGTAAGTCTTAAAAGTTAGTATATGCAAAACATGATTATTTCGTATATCTGGCATGGCTGAAGTATTTTGCAGTGGTTTTGTTTCCAAAGGAAAAATAAATTTGTATATTTTAAGTTCAGGACATCTAAAAAGTTACAAGTTATAGACAATGTTATAAAAGCCCACAATATTTTCACAATGTGGTTTTCCTTTTCCCCAACATATAATGCATTGGGTTGTACACTTCTCATCCACTATATTGTACGAGGTCATTAACAAATCTTCCTGTTTCTCCTCTTGCACTCTCCAGCCTATCTTTTTAAAGGCAGCCAGAATTATTTAAATTGCACATCTTTATAATTAATGGTTATAAATGGACTCTCAAGTAGTTAATGGCTTTCTCAAAACTGTGCAACCATGGTAGAGTTTCCAAAGAATACAATTTAATTGATGAATAGACCTAATGGTTTTAATGTAAGTTATTTGATGGGAGGAATTTGATTGTGGATTCTTGGATCCATGAGATCATGAAGCCACGTGCCTTGCACAAAACTGACATTTTTTTCTCTTAAAGAGATTGTCTGTCTCCACTTAAAATATGGATATGCAGTTTTATTTAGCCATTCTACACCTTCACATGGTGTCTGCCTATTATTTCAAAGAAAAAAAAAGGAAAATGAAAAAGCTACTTCTGGCTTTAGCATTTATGGCTCCCAGAACCAGAAAATAAAGACTGATGTTGACTGAGTTGATAGCTGGACTGGGAGAAATGTAAAGCCAAGAGCTGGGAGATCTAGTGGACATTAGCACAAAACTTTAAAAGGAAAATGCAACTTTTAAACAGCACACAAGTGAGTTGTAAGTCTCTCATGATGTGCGTCTCCAGAAACCCAACTGATCTCAGTATGATTGATACATGAGAATGACCTTGAGGTAGGTGTGAAGCTAGTGTTTTTTTGTTGCTTGCTTGTTGTTTTCATGACTTAAAGGACAGTCAGTTGCTGTACTGCTAATCTTCTCTAGGCCAGCATGAACTGAGCACTAAGCTGGAATTCCTACCTGTCTTTGACAGATTACTAAAATAGCTGCCTTCGGAAGGCTGGTGCTTTCGGGTGTAACTTACTCATTTGCTGCATCCTCCGCATTGCTCCCTAGATCTGCCACTTTTCTCATCAGGGCTACTGCCACAATGTTAGCATCAGATCCGCTTAATGTCACTCTCCTGTAAATGGACCACAGTAAACATATTGGGCAGTCTACAAGAAACGCTGGAGATGAACAATTTAGCCTTAATATCTGTCAGTGAGAGCAGGGGCCATCTGGACAAGGCAGTTAATGATCAGCATTACAGCAGCATGCATTGCTAGGCTTAGCTATAATCTCTGGGCCTCAGTTTAACAAATGTAGGGGAACTGAGAGGGAATTTGAGCAATACAGCAAAAGATCCCCCAAGGTCCTGAAAGAATGAAAAAAGATTGAGTCTCACCTGGCAGTAACTAAAATATCCACACATTGTCACTCTCAAACAACAGACACAGTCCAGTTTAGGGCAAAAGAGAAGAGGATTAAGGTTAACTGCTTGGGAAATTTAAATACTCCTCTTTTTCCCTGCCCTCCTCCCCTCCCCACCCACCCAAAAAAGAGAGAGCTTTTGCCAGCATTACTCAGACACCTGAAATTTGCTGCTGACCATAGAGAATCAATTAATTCTTGCTGGGTCTCATGGTGTAGGCTGGTAAAAAGAACCCCTATTCATTTATTAGCTTTAGCCTTTGGATGAGCTCTAGGAAGAAGAATGCAGGAAGGAGAGAAGCTTTTATCCAGACAAAGGCGAAAGATTGAGATTCATTGGAAATAGTCCTAAAGGTCAAGGGGAAGTGGCCCCAATCATAAAAATCCATTCCTAAAAAAGTACATTTAATGTTTTCCAAAATTAATGCTACAATGGTTTTAGTGATAGGTCATTTTATTCATTATGCTGAAATTGAGTTTCAAAAGCATTATCCATTTGCTTTTTCAGGAACTAAAGAAGTAGAGAAAACATTTCACAACATTTTGGTGGTTTTGTTTGCTTTTTTTCTTCAAGATTTTAGTTATCAGAACCATGAGTCTAAACAATAACAAGAAAAATGCAACTTTATATACACAGTCAGAACTTCATCATTTCAAAATGAAATAAGTATTCTTGAGTTTGCGATTAGGCCTTAAGCATTTATCTATGCATTTAACAGGAAACTTTCCAGGAACATTTGCACAAACTGAACAGCCACATGTCATCTACATACATCAAGGATGGAAAACACCTTGTTTGCCTGCTACCACTGTCCCCATGGCATTTCCCATGGCAAACTTTCTTAATTTTCCATAACCCTGTTTCCCAGTGCACTCAAAGAGAGCTTCATAAACCTTCTTAACACATCCAGTTGTAATCCTTGTCTCAGGAGGCAAGCTGAACCTATTTTTATTTATATCAGAGATACTATAAGTTCCAGGGAAAATATTTTGGATGGGAAAAATAATAGGAAGAAAAGAAGGAAAAAATCAATTATTTAGTGCTTGTTATATATAAAATGTGTACTTTATGTACCTTATGTATTTAGCTCTCACAACAACATTTATGTATTTGACTTACCAACAAGTCAAAGGCTGAGAACCAAAAGCAACTTAAAGTCCTCCCACCCTCCTTCATGTGATTATAATATAAATTAGTTTTACTATTCCATAAAAAGTAGAGGAGATGATTTTAAAAAAATAATAATTTTTAAAAGTATACCATGTCCTCTAGCAATTACATCAGGTATCAAAAAATTGGCAAGAGAAGAGAGAAGAGAAGAGAAGCAAAGCGAAGAGAAGGCATTAAAGAAAATATGTGTGTAGCTTTTATTCAACGAAAATGGAACAAACAACACCACTTGGAGTGCCCTTGAGGCTATGATTATCCTGAGTCCAAGTACCAAGAGTGCAGAGTTAACAATAAGAAGGAAGAAGAAAATCTAGCTGGGTGCAGTGGCTCACATCTTTGGGAGGCTTAGGCAGGAGGATAGCTTGAGCCCAAGAGGTTGAGGATACAGTGGGCTGAGACTGCACCACTACACTTCAGCCTGGGAGGCAGGGCCAGACCCTGTCTCAAAAAAAGAAAGAAAACTACTCCATCTACATGTCCATCTCATGAGTCTTCCAACCCTTCCTGAAAACTCTTGGACTCTCCTCACAGACTGCAGATTTTCTGAAAGCATCCACTCTTTATCAACACTATACTCTTCCTGTGTTCAGCTTCAGAGATGAAAAGAGTGCTGCCTGAAATTCCTCCAGTAGGAGAAACCCCAGTTCTATGATTGGACTAACAGCTGAAAACACTTCCTCAGGACACCATGGAGACTGAAGTCCTTTTCCATTTCTTACAAGAAATCAACATCCTTTACTTTGGAATTTTCTGTAACTTTGCCATCTAAAAGGAATGATGCTTCACAGCATCGGTGCCTTTCATAGTGGGCTTTTGCAAATTTTTACCAGAAAATTGTTTTTACAGGTGAGGAGCTGAGGTTCCCAGGGGTTAGATAACTCACTCCACGCTACATGGCTAATGAGGGTTTGCTCAGCATTTAACCCAAATTTGCCCATTTCCAAAAAAAAAACAAAAACAAAAAACATGCATTTTTATTTAAACGATGGTAGCAAGTAGACTTCTATGAACTTAGACATAGACACTGTCAATTCAAAGACACTTTGGACTGCTCTCTGCTAATTGTGTTCATTGTGCATAAATCCGCTCCTGGCCACTTCAACCATAAGTTTTGATTTCAAGGGATCTGCCCCATAGAAACTTCAAGCATGGCCTTAGTCTTATAACCATTTTCTGGTCCCTCAAATACTAATAAATAACATTTGTAGCACTTCATAATTTAATAAAAGTAAATTATCCCTCAAAAGTACGGAATGGTATCCACTTCTTAATGACTGAGAAAGAATTAAATGTCCTGCCCAAAATCACAGATAAGGAAAAGCTCAAGACTTGAACCTAAACTTGTGATGACCATTTCAAACTTTCTTCTATTAAATTATGCTATTAGGTAAGTTTGATATTCACCAGAAGAGACAGAGAGAGAGATAAAGAGTAATGAGAGTTGGAAGGGCCAAATCAGGAATGAGTTATTGATGTGGTGGCATTTGAACTGTCTTTAAAAAGAGTGTTTTAACATGTAGATATAGGTGGAAAGGAATTTCAAGTAAAAATGAGGATAAACAAAAAGACTTAACAAAGAATAATAGATCTGGGAAGGGACTAATAAGTTCTATGTATCTAGAGCAAAAATAAACTAGGTTAGTGCCAGATTACAAAGGAGGACATAATTCATGTCAAGAATATTTTTCTTTGGGTAAACGATTTTTGAAAAGATACTATAATGAACAATTTTATGTTTTGGGAAGATATTTTACTTGAAGCCATGCAAACACTAGGTTAGAAATAGCAGGAGGACAAAATGAGGTGTCTGGTGCTAATCAGGTGAGAAATTAGGTGAGTCTGAAATGAAGCAGAGGCTCTGTGGGAATGGAGGCCCCGAGGAGGATGGAGGACAGGAGCAAAAGAGAAGAGCTCGTGGAAGAGTTTGAGGCGCCTGCTTTGACCATCAGGATGACTCGTGAGGTAATTAGCTGACGTCGGTGATTTAAGTAATTTAGGGAGAAAATTAATCAGCTTGGCTTTGAACTTACTGAATTTAGGTGCCTTCATCCCACCAGTCTGTTGGAAATACGGAAGTAGAGCACATACTGTCAAATGAGAGTAGACAGATAAATGCTGGAGTCACTACTTAATAGGTGCTATGTACAGACAACAACAAATAGTGTGTTTGGCTTTGAAAATGGTACCCTAAGAGGAAGTTTTGAAAAATCTTGTTGAAGACTTGATGTGAATGTGAAGAGCTTTGTTGGTTTAAAGGGCTTGGAGTTTTATTATAGCAAGCCATTGTGTGTCATATTTGGTTGTGAAGGTTGGAGACCACACCATTAATACCAACAGCTGGAAGAAGGTGGGTTTGGGAGTGTTCTGAGAGCATGCAAGTGAAAAACAAGTACAGAAGGTGCTGTGGCTGCTGGCCTCATGCGCAGCCTGCAAATTCTCCTTCTCAGTTATAATAACAGCACTCAGCCGTGTGGCACGTTTTCACTCTTGGAAAGAAGTTTATTTCCAAAATTAGGTTTTTCTTCTAAAAGGTTTTTGAGTCCTACGAGATAATTAGGAAGCCATGCCTCAAAACAGAATCTGACGTAACCCGCTTTGTTTTCACTTTCAAAGGATGGTTTTTCAGAGTTTGTCAGACTTTCAAGCTCTGAGGCAGGCCAAAAAAAAAATTTTTTTTCAAAATTTCAGGGTAGGGACCATGACTGGTAGAACATTTTATTTCTCATGGCACCTAGCTCGAAACTGTTCACAAATAAATAAATAAAGACAAGTGCAAATCTTTATAATGTCAAAATCATACCTTATTAGCAGGTTATGGGAGGAATGGGGGAACCTGAGATACCAGATTTTAACGGGCAGACTTTACACTTAAGGACTAGTTCTCACACAGGTTTTGTTGATACTGCAAAACTTCCAATTGCTAGAACTTTTTTTTTTCATCTATTTGAAGCAAATGCTAAGTGAAAAGTGACAGGATGCTACGCCTTAAAGACAGGTCTGTGCCTGTTGGAGAAGAGTCTGCTATTACGACTGCAACAGCACTTCACCAGCTAAGGCTGGCAAAACAGAGGAAAAGCTGTGCCCCACCTGGGAATGAGGAGCGTATTTCTCTTAAGCATCCCAGGGAAAAGAAAAATACTGCAGTGGCCTGTCCTCAAACTAGATTATAAATGCACAAAGCAGGGCTCCTCTCCATCTTTCAAATGTGATGAGCTCAGAATTGCTGGTGCTATCCCCTGGCGTCTTAAACTCGCCCCTTCCTCCTTTCTTATTGCATTTCTAAATTCTTCCCTAGGCTTCCAAATCGAACTGGGCCCCATCCCATCTGGGGAGATTGCTTTCACCATCTCCATCCAGCCCACTTTCTTCTCTCACTCCTTTAGCTTTACATCCTTCCCTGGGATGTAAGACCACCTGGTATTTGTGCTTCGTGAACTAGCCTTTTCAAGGCATTGATGTTTTGCTTCCCCAGTAAGGACTGAAGGCAAATAAATAGCATCCCATCTTACTTTGTATAATACCAACAGCCCAGTGAGTACAAACTGCTTAACTTGTTCATCTCTTTCCTGAGAATAGATCAATTTATACATAATCATATGTTAAGTTTTTAAATTCAGTACCCATGTAAAGATAAATTATTTTTTACTTGGACAATAAGTCATATAACCACTTTCCAAAGCAAATATGTTCTAAAATCAGGTGGGAAAGGGGGACAAATCAATCCCCGATGGGCAGCAGGAGAGAAGACTGCATATAAAAACAGCATTTATCAGAATCTACATTTTAAACTTTGCAACTGTTGATGGTTTAGGACAGGTTTTCCTTCTAGGCTGCATAAAAACTGAGACCAGCCAGGAATAACGGGTACAATAAAACAATGAGAATTGTGAGTGTATTCTTCAAAGAGCACTGCCTATGCCAGACAACAGCGTGTGGGGTTTGTGGGTCCCACCATCAAGTGATTGAACACTTTTTGAGGCTTATGATTAAAAGTTCTAGAAAATTCTAGGATTATTGTATCTTTAAAAGTCCTGCATCTTGGCTGTGGCCAAGTCTTTAAAAAGCATTATAAAATGGAGTTTTATTCTCCCTTCCATGACTCGAATAAAGAGAAGGAGTAGGATGCTTCTTTTTCTCCTATTCTCTCCTGCAATTAATTTGTCACAGGAGACTTTTGTTTCCCTTGTTGTGTTTTGGCCCCTGGCTCCACCCCACAGGCCATGCAGGTGATGACCCTAGAGCAAAATGGGGACATTCTCTGTGCCTAATTGGAAGCAAGGTCACACGCCCACTCCTTCTCCAAGGTAGGCCAGTTTCTCACTTCCCCACAGCATCTCTTAAATTTATAGAAAGCAAGAAGAAAATACAAGATGAGCAGAGCAAACCACAGAGCGATGGCACCAAATGGGAGACTGGCCTAAGATCAGTAGCATTTCTAAGAACTCACAATTATCCCAAAAGGAAAAAAGGAAGATAAAATGACAAATATTCCAAAACAAATTTATGTTTTACCAAGATATGTGTTCTGGTGTTTGAGATCCAAAAGCTGGTTCTTTCTCTTGCAGATTTTCACTGGGAAATTCAAATTTGCTTCCATTCCTTGATAACCCAGAGAGGTAAGTGTAATTGTTTCCTACTGCACCAGTAACAAATTACCACAAGCTTAGTGGTAGTTTATTCTCTTACAGTTTTGGTCAGAAGTCTAAAATCAAGGCACTGGCACAGCTGCACCAAGCCTCTTTCTTCTGGAGGGTTTAAGAGAGAATGGGCTTCCTTATTTTTTCCAGCATCTATTGGCTGCCTACATTCCTTGGCTCATGGTCTCTTCCTCCAACTTCAAAGCCCATCACTCCAACCTCTGATATGTGCATAGGCATATCTTTTCCTCTCTGACTCTAACTCCACTGCTTTCCTCTTATAAGGACCCTTAGGATCACATTAGATCCACCTGAATAGCCCAAGGTAATCGCCCCATCTCAAGATCCTTAACCACATCTGCAGAGTCCCTTTTGCCATCTTAAGTAACATGTTAACAGGATCCAGGTATTAAGACATAGACCTCTTTGATAGGTCATTATTTAGGCCACCACAGTAGCCAAATTCAATCTCTGATCAAGTGCATGGACAGAGAATTCATATAGTGTACAAATAATCAAGATTTGGCTATAATTAATAATCTCAGTGTGTTACTCAGTTCAGGCTGCTTTACAAAAGTACCATAGACTGGGTGGCTTATACACATCAAAAAATGTATTACTCAAAGTTCTGGAGGCCAGAAGTCCAAGATCAGGGTGCCAGCAAGGTCAGGTTCTGGTGAGGGTCCTCTTCCGTGTGCAGGCTGCAGACTTCTGTACCCACACCTATTGGAAAGAAGGTGAATGAGTTCTCTCTGGGGTCCCTTTTATAAGAGCATTAATCCCTTTCATGAGACCTACACCTCCATAATCTAATTACCTTCCAAAACTGCATTCTGTAATACCATCACATTGGGGGTTAGGATTTCAACATATGAATTTAGTGGGAGAAACCCAAACATTCAGTCCATAACACGGTCTTCAAAAAATAAATCAAATGACACTTTAAATTGCAAGATAACATACCGCTGAACCACAGAGATTTCCAAAATACACTCCTCTTTCTAGCCTCAAGGGTTTTTTTCCCTTCTCCTGTGTTACTTGGGTGAGGAAAAAAAAAGAGAGTATTAAATATAAGGGAAAATGGGCCTGGTGTGGTGGCTCATGCCTGTAATCCCAGCACTTTGGGAGGCCAAAGCAAGTGGATCACTTGAGGTCAGGAGTTCCAGACTAGCCTGAGCAACATGGCGAAACCCCTTCTCTACTAAAAATACAAAAATTAGCCGGGTGTGATGGCAGGCACTTGTAATCCCAGCTACCCAGGAAGCTGCGGCAGGAAAATAGTTTGAACCTGGGAGGCAGAGGTTGCAGTGAGCCAAGATCGTGTCACTGCACTCCAGCCTGGGCAACAGAGCAAGACTCTGTCCCAAAAAAAAAAAAAGGAACAAAAATATACGTGTGGGTGGACAGATAGATAGATAGATAGATAGATAGATAGATAGATAGATAGATAGATAGATAGGAAAATGGCCAAGTTGGCAGTTTGTATGTGGAAAAACTCTCTTCAGAATAACTTGAACTGGAAAAAAAAGAAAACAAAACTTCTTTTAAAAAGACTTTGATGAAACGTTTCAAACTACAAAAGTGAAATCTATTCTCTTTTACAGAATTGAATTCTCATATCTTTATGTCCTGCGTACTTCCTTTTCCAAATATATTGTGGTAGTGGAGATATAAGCTCAGGAAACACTAAGCAAATTCCAACAGATCAGCAAAGGTGATTTAGATATATTATGTTGATTTAGATATCAACATGCTATGAGAGATTACTTCTACTGATCACAGCAGCTAAGAAGACTGAGTATTAATCAGCTAATGTTTGCAGCTCTTGGGGGGACAGAGGTAGTAGATAGAAACTAAGAATTATAAAGAGAACAAAAAGAGCATTAGTCAGATAGGTAGGAATAAGTAAACATCATAAATTAGGTTAATAGCAGGACTCTACATCTTTCTTTCCCTCCTACCTTGAAAAAAACCTGAAACTGAAGCTTAATGGATTTCGTGCATATTCACACACATTCAACACATGCTCTATTCAATATTAACTAAAATCAGTTCCCACAATCTTTAAATAAAGTCCAGGATAAAGTCCAAATAAAGTCTTTAAATTTTAAACCTGTTTAAAATTCTTGGCCTAATCCTTCTAAACTTATTCTATTCATTTGGAAGCCAGTGTGTAATAATGGAAATAAAATAGAAATAGGGGGATGCCCAAAAACCAATGTTGTAGATCTCACTCTTCTGCAAACCCCCTCCATGACTTCAAACAAACCTCTTGTCTCAATGTGCTTCAATGGCTTTACCTGTTAAGATAAAATAAAATGTTTAAATTAGTTAAAAATCATATAATTTAGTAAATCAGAACTTGTAATGCATTCTAGATACTATATAGTGAATATAATTTCTCCATTGATGATAATTATGCCATCTATACCACAAAACTACTTGGAACTTGGTAAAATGCAATTCACTTTTTAAAATATGTTTGCTTGGGTCACATAGGAAAATATAAGAGATGTCAGTATTATTAGGACTAATAATATTGGGTCTTATAAATATGTTATCTATTAATAATAGCAGAGGTTGGCAAACTCTAGTCACCAGGCCAAATCAGGCCAGCCATCTGTTTTTGTAAGTTTTATTAGAACATTGCAAACATGCCCATTCATTCACATATTGTCTATGGCTAATTTCAGGCTACAGTGACAGAGTTGAGTCACTGTGATAGAGAAAGTATGGCCCACAAACCCTAAAATATTTACCATCTGTTCATGTACAAAAAAAAATTTCCTGACCCCTATCTAATAAAATAAAATGATGCAGGGACAGTGATAAATTCTTTATCTCACATTAAAATCAAATACAATTTTATAAAGCACAGTTAAAGTAATTGATTTCTCATTGTATATTTTTTCACGTTATAGAAAATGTGCTATCTCTTTAGCAAATACTTTGTGATACGTTCTTTTAGTTGGTTTCCTTTTCTGGGAGAGGAGCTAATCTATTACTTTTATTATTGTTAAGGAAGTAAGGATGGAAAACATGCAGCAGGAATAAACAGTCTCCCAAATCTTAATGACTTTTAACCACAAAGGCTCATTTCTCATGTCCACTGGGCCAGCTGGGGGTTCCATGTGTCCTCTCTCTCCAGGAACCAAGCTGACAGAACTCTTCCGTGGATAAGTACCCATCACTGTGGCAGAGGGAAACCGAGCACAACAAAATGGCACAAAGTCTTTTAAAGCTTCCACCCAGAGTGATACATCGACTCCAATCATATTTCATTGTTCAAATCAAGTCACATGGACATGTTGAATCTAAAGAGAGTGAGTCAGTCCAGTTCTACCATACGCCCAGAAGGAAGAGAGCCAGATTATCTGAGACAGACTCTTAGGACAGTCACTGTAACCCAGCCAAAAACAATCTGAAAGAGAGATGTAGTTAAAGGGCTCTTGCTTGTGGAGACTGCACCAAATATGGTACTACCATAGAAAGCATGACACTGTAATCTCATTGTAATTTACCAATGTCTAGATTCTCTGGCTCTGAGGTCATAGAATATTGGTAAAAGTGCTAAACCATTCTTACAAATCCTGTGACAAAGATATCTTTAGCAGTGTGAAGAATTATTCTTTTGACTGAAATGTTAGGTTTTGGTTTTCTGGGCAGAAATGCCCAGAATTCTTGGGCATTTCTGGAATCCATTTATTTGATATTAATAATAATTCCTTGGTACTTTCCAATACTTAAAAATAGCCACTGAAGTTTACCTTTGCGTGTTCTTAATGTTTATAAAAATTTATATGCCACACAAGTAAAACTTTTTTTAAAATCATTTTTCCACTATTAGAAAGTATATTTAGGCCAGGCATGGTGGCTCACACCTGCAATCCCAGCACTCTAGGAGGCTCAGGCAGGAGGATCACTTGAGCCCAGAAGTCTGAGACCGCCTGGGCAACATAGTGAGACCCTATCTCAAAAACAACAACAACCAAAAAGAGCATTTAAATCATGGTCTATTTTAGTTTCTAAAATTACTTTCCTGGGTTTTTGAAAGAAAACAACCAAATTAGAATTCACAAATGATGTGCCAAGTTATTTTCATTTAAATACCTATTAAAAGGGAATGAATTTGGTTTTACTTAACATGTTGCATTTACCTGTTAGTTACTTAGCATATCAGAGTGGTCAGACATAAGCAAAGCATTTGTGCCAAGACTCCCTTTTGAAACTTACATCTTTAAATGCTATTGACCAATACAACTTCCAATGCTACACATCAGAAAAAAGGATATCAAAACTATAAATCATTTTCAAATTGCAAAAACTAAAAGGAAATTTTTTGTTTAAGGTTAGTCAGATATGGGACTCAGAGACTCCATAGTAAATCCCTATATTTAGTGAACACTCTTAAACTCTTGTTACAATACAATTAATATTTAGTATGTAGGCATGGAACTGCTCTTTACCATCAGTATAGGATTTTTTTTTACAATAATGGCTTAAGGAAAACAATGTATCAATAAAATATATATTGCTTTCTTGGTCAAATATAAGTTGTTTCTATTTAATGCAGAAAATAAGATTATTTTCAGTCTGAGTGTCTTCACTATTGATAAAATAGGCTGTGGATGGGCTCCTGTAGCTAGAAGGACCATATGCACAAGAAACTGCTTGCAGTGAACATGACATATGTCATACCATGTGCCAAATACCATCCTAGATCTGGAAGTGACAATTTTCTCATATATACTGGCACTTCAAGCTCTGTAACTATGGATTCATTGCTCCATAAGAGCTCAAATGTGTGTTTCTGAAAAGCTTGGTAGGAGATTTTCTGGCAATTAGCTGTACTACATTTTATATTTCTTATCTAATATCCTTTAAGTAATATGCTTTGTGAACCATTTTTGTTGTACCTCTCAAAGGTCAGACATGAGCTTGAATAACATACTCTATAATCTTCAGATTTCTAAGGAAAATGGAACCATACCCTTGGACAAACAAAACAGATATAAACTTTGTTCCTTTATCTATGAAATTAACCTAGTTTCTCTAGAAAAGGAGGCTAATTCTACTTTCTCTACGTACCTTATTGTTCTAGTCAATTCACACACACACAAAAATCCACATGCTGAATGGCCAACTGCCATATTTATTAACTAATCTATTGATCAAAATATTTGTTTTTAAAAAGCAACTACTGATAAAGCTTCTAGCAATATACATGATGAGATGGTTTCTAATATATTGAGGATTCCTGCAAGGTTTTAGCTGACTGATTTTTATTTCAGAATTTTATATGGAAATTTTTCAGTTTATGCTGATGTTGCTACAATTCTTTTATGTCATTTCTGCTTTTAGAAAACGTTGAGATTCATTTACTAATTTTCATGTTGTATACCAACATTAGTATGTGATTTCTAGCAATTGATAGCCAACATTTAACATAGAACATGACTCTTCTTGTCTTTCCCTAATTCAAATTTCCTGTCTATTTAGGGTTTTACTATTTTTAAGATTTAACCAAATTTATGTGGGGTTTTTTTAGCCATATATTGCTCTTTCCACTCGTGTTTACTGTCTTTCCATTGTTATCATAAGTGGTAGTGATCCCTCCCATGCATTCTCACTTCCTCGCCATGACTTTGAAAGGTATGCAAGTTCTGTCTTGAATCTCTTTGCTAACAACTGCCAGGTCAACACATCCCCCTTATTAGAACCCAGATTTTTTTGTGTCACATGATTATTTTGGCCTCTTCTGATTTCTGTTACACATGTCTAAAAGTTATTTTCTTTTTATTTTTAAAATAAAGTGTAGGTATGTTTAGTATTCCACACCAATACCTTCAATTAGTACATAAGCCTTAATTTGTGTTTCTAGCAACAAAGGTTTACATTTCAATGTGATGTGATTTTTTTCACCTGCTAATATCCAAATATCCAAAGTTTTTGGCAAACGAATACAATTGGATAAATTGGCATGCTGGCTATTTGAAGAATTGGCCATTCACTTACTTGATCATTTATTGGGCTGGTTTTGGGTAAATTAGTCTTCTTCCCTAGATCACGAATATCTGGTAATGAGGAAGATGGAAGATGTGCATGTTCTATTCACACATATACACGTTATGAGTTACTGTATTTTACATTATGAGTTACTGTATTTTTCTGCCTGCAATTCAAACATTGAATTGAAACTCCAAGTTTCAAGTATTATGCTGGGAAAGCAACATTTCTGCCTCATTTCCCCTAGTTGTCCACTTGGAAGTGGCTCCCGCAAACAAGTATTTCCAGCTTCACGCCAGATCATGGTTCACCTCAGTGTCAATCACAGTGGAAAGTCTTAGACCTAGGAGTTCCAGTATGAGGCTTTTTCTTCTTTGAGAGCAACAGAGATGTGTGGAACAGACAACACTTCTTCCTGCAAGCTGTGACCTCCAGCAGTTAACAGGAATTGCAGTGTAGGACATAGAAATGTACAGCTGAGCAACACTAGTGGTTATTCCTAGATTCTGGGGGTAAATGACAAAGTTAAGCCCTTTAGAGGGAGAATTCTCTGGGCCTCGCTCAGTCCCAACCTGGCCCCTCAACTTCTAGCCTCAATCAAGCCACAGAAACCTACCTCATCTCCTTCCAGGTGTTTCTCCTGCTCACCCTCTCCCTCTGGAATCCCTTTCCTCTAGTCTGAATTTCAGTCCAAAGCAGGGGTACCCAGGCACAGCTGCATATTCAAGTCATCCAGGGAGCATATTTTAAATTTCAATGCCCAGACCTTACCCAGAAATTATTATTTGATTGTTTTGTGGGGGCTAGAAGTGCGTTTTAAAGCCTGAAGTTCCCCAGATGATCCTAAAGTGCAGCTGAGCCTAAGAACACAGGCCTACAGAGAGATTAGCAAATCTTTCCATGTGACTTCCCACATTGTAAACATACTGGGGAGGCACACTGTGGTGAACTGGTGCTGGGGGTTGAGGATGGTGTGATGGTTTGTGGGGACAGCGAGCAGTGAGAAGTTCTGCTTGACCAGATCTCACTCAGCCATTTAGCAAATGAAGCTCTACACCCATAAGTCATGTGTGGCATTCCTGTTTATTTGTGGGGAAAAGATTTGGTTGCTGTGATCTATGGTAATAATCAGGGGAGCTTCCACAGACTGGTCAGAGATGACTAATGACATCTCAAGTGCTGAACCACTGTCCAGCCCAGTACATGGTAGGCATGGCCCTCCCAGTATGTTTCATTTGGAGATTACCCACTGCACACACACAATTTTCAAATTGTCCATGGACTTGCTAGAAAACATATGTGCACTTAGAAGGCAAGAACCATGTAGGAAGATGGGAACTATGTGCTCCTCCTATTAGGTAGCCTAAACATAGACCCACAGGACACTTTCCGTAATACTAACTGACTAGTTAAAATCTACTCATCCTGATCAGCGGCCATCAGTAAAAGCCCATAATCAAACTCATCAAGTAGTAAAACCTCACTGACAAGAAATGATAAATTTTAAAAGTTGCTGTCTTACTTGGGTAGGCAGGTAACACTCAATCATCCTCCCCACTCAGATCAGAACTGGGATGGAGGAGTGGAAAGCCCAACACTGAGCCCTCAGATGCCACCGTGTCACCCCATAGGAGGCTAAACAGACAGCGCTGTTTAGGAAGAATCAGCAGCAGATTGTCCTGGATTTAAATAAATTGGCTTCATGGGGAGTGGGTACAGCACATGCTCACACATGAGCATGCCAGCACAACAAGCTGCAGAGCTTAAGGCAGGAAATACGGCAGAAATTGTGCACAGACCGTGTCATGGCCCTTTTCCTTGGCCAAGATAGGGGAGCTGCCTTCTTTTTATATAGGTCCTTTGGATACCATGTTAGGTCTTTATATACCATGCTGGGTCTTTGTGTATGGTTTAGATGATAATAACACAAGTCCACTGGGTAAGCCGCTTCCAGACCATTTGAGACTAAGGCTGTCATGACTTTATCTTGTGCTTTTTAAATTTTCTTTGCTTTGCTTTTTTTCTGTTGTTGTTGTTGTTGTTGTTGTTGTTGTTGTTGTTGTTTGGTCTGAGCCACATTTTCACCTGTGAGAATTAGAGTAACAAAAGAGTTTCTATTATGATGGCTTTTAAAAAATATTGATGGCACCTGCCTATAGGTACATAGGTACAAGCAAAAAACAAAAGATTGGGAATGCATAGAATAACCCTTCCTGCAAGGAAAATTTGACAATGGGAAGCATGTCAATCTTTCCTTCTATGTTAAATTCAGGTTTTGAGGTATAATGGTGCATGCTCTAGTTTCAGCTACTCAGGAGGCTGAGGCAGGAGGATTATATGAGCCCAGGAGTTTGAGACTGTAGTTCACTATGATTGCAGCTGTGAATAGCCACTTAACTCCAGCCTGGGCAATATTGCAAGACCCTATCTCTCTAAAAAAAAAAAAAAAAAAAAGGTAAAAATAATTCAGACTTTGGTGTCCAGGAGGTAGCATTATCCATGCATGCTATCCTAAGTAGTAGAATAATCAGAGGGATAGTAATCAGCTGGGATTAGCTGATGAAAGCTCAAATAAAAAATGTAGCTTACTTGGAGTAGACATTACCTTTCCTTTTCCTAGTTTCAAATGTTATATCGTTTACTGAAAGTTGAGGAACCATGAGTCTTATTCAGTCAGGATATGGATCCAAGGAATTGATCCCCTCTGTTTGTTAATGTTGGCCTTTGCCCTGTTTTCCCTAACAGAACAAATGTGGCTCAGGTTGAAATTATTGGTGGATTATATGATAAAAGTAGAAAAACTTTGGTTACTTCACTGCAAAAATATGGGACGCCACGTGAGACAGAAGTTGACTGCTCTGTAGGATATCACAAGGGTCAAATATAAGGCTGTCTCAAACCAAACAAAAAATTAGGTGAGGTGAATGGTGGTCCAGGTACCCCCTGGCTTAGTCTACTCCCCTTGAGTTCATCAGAATCCAAGGAGAGCTGTGTAAAGTAAACTGGGCATCCTTCCCAACCTGAAGAAGGTCAGGCTGCAGAAAAAAGCAAAATTGGAACTGTATCTGTCTAGGCATAAGAGACAACTTGGGAAGATGGCAGCAATCCCACAAAGCAAGAGCTGCCATGATTGACCCAAACTTTCTCCAATCTCACTTAAAAAATGCAGTACAAGGCTGGGTGTGGTGGCACATGCCTGTAATCTCAGCACTTTGGGAGACCAAGTCGGGAGCATTACTTGAGGCCAGGAGTTCAAGACCAGCCTAGGCAACATTGTGAGATCTCCATCTCTACAAGTTTTTTTTTCATTAGCTGGGCATGGTGGCATGCACCTGTAGGCTTAGCAACTCTGGAGGCTGAGGCAAGATGATTGCTTGAGCCCAAGAGTTGGAGGGTGCGGTGAGCCATGTTTGCGCCATGGCACTACTGCACTACTACACTACTGCATTCCAGCCTGGGCAACAGAGAGAAACCCTGTCTCAAAAAATAAAAAAAAAAAGAAAAGGAAAGGAAAAGGCAATATTACATGACCTAGAATTTTATGTTTACTCAATTGTTGTAATTATTTGATGCTGTTTGGCAGAAAAGATTCCCCTGTTATTATATAAAGAAATGAGCCCAGGGCAAAGATAAGATAAGGTGCAGCACAATAGAGTTGCATTGTCATTTAATGTTTAAGATCACCACTCCAACTTCCTGACAGAAAGGTGATCTGAAACATCAAATCTCTGATTGCTCTAGGAGGATTGCAATGTATGCATCTGAAGGAGGCCATGAAAATGACTCCCATCCTAGAGGGATGTATGGAACAGTTTCCTCTGAGCTCCAAGTGGAAGGTAAAATAGAAGGAACACTGGAGATGTGGCATATCAGCAATTATGTATTGCAAGAGCAGTGCACATTTACGAGTAAGGGAGCCAATGAATCGCAGAGTTCACAGCACAGGCTGTTTTTATTCTAACCAGGTAGCTCAATCCCTTTTAATTGTTCTGGTCAGAACCTTACTATTGACATTTCTAGAGTGTACTAAAATGAAATAGAAACAAGGAAATTTGCTTTTTAGCCCCGTGGCATTAAGTGCCAAGAAAGTTTAATTTTGGAGGTGCCACTACAACAACTAACACAGCATTGGGGACACAGAAGAAATCAGACCCATTTGCTCAAGGAAACAAGAACAAAAATGTTCATTGAAACATTGTCTGTAACAACTCAAAATTAGAAACAAGACTAAAATGTCCATCATCTGGCTAAATGAATTGCATGAATGCTCCATAGAACATGATAGGGAAGGCAAAATAAATAAATTTCAGCCATGTGTTTCAAAATCATAATATTGAGCCAAAAAAGCAGTTTACAGAATGGTGCTTCATAAAATGTCACTTGCTAAAAATCTATATTTTATTTATGGATGTATGTGTTTAATAATGATAAAATGCATGCATAGAAGTGATAAACAACAAATTTAAGGTAGCGCTTACCTTGAAGGAGACCTCTGGTGTCCTCCAAGGTGAATGGGAAGAGAGAGAAAGGGATACCCAGGTGACTATAATTGTTTCTGCAGGTTTTATTTCTTTGAAATAACTAAAACAGGTTTAGAAAATGTCAAGATTTCACTGAACTCATTGGTGAGCGGGTATTCAGTGTGATTTTCTATACTGTTCTGCATGTTTGAAATATACCATTAAAAAAATAACAGGAAACAGTGTGTGTTATGGGGCGGGCAGATTACAGTAGAAGATAGCAATATGCAAAAAAAAAGGGGCAAGAAGCAGAACAAAGTTATTTATGATGGAAAAGAGTCACTGTTTCTGGGTTTAGCAATTAGGTTTGATAAAGAGGTAGTCACTTTTAGAAGAATAGAGTAGAAGAATTGCATTATCATAATGAAAGATTATACCATTCTTTCAGTGTTGCATTGTAAAATTCATCATTAAATAGGAAAAGAAATAAAGGAAAAACCAAAAAAAGTGTCATAAATGGGGTCTTTTTATACAGCAATCAAATTAGAAAGACACATAAAAGTTAGAAGATGTTACATGGGTAGATTGATGAGACAGGAAATTTGGATTAGAGGAAGGAAATGTATTACAATTATTAGAAAAAGAATTTGTAAAGTTAGTGAATTTAGAGAAAAGTGTGTATGTTACCAAAATATTTTAGGGAAACAAATATAAGGAGAGAAAACAATAAGAAGTGTAGAAGTTTTGCATTTTTGCAACAAAAGAAAAGAGAGAGAGAGAGAAGAGGCACAAAAGGACTGTAGGAATTAAGGCCAATTAGGTTCCAGTTTTCTCTAAAAGAAACTACATCCGTCTTTGCCTTCACTGGGCTTCTTTCCTTTTTGATAGCATTTTACTAAGAAACCACCTGAAAAACAATAACTTGTTTTTCAAAGTACAGAAGCACTTTATGAAGGTGGTTCCACCTCAGAGGAAAGTTGGAGAAACCATGAACAGGGATGTGTGGATGAAACAAAATGTTAGAGTGAGGAGGCGGAGAGGAAAGCGAGGTCCTGGCTCTGGATCCAGATCACCAGTTGTGCCCTTGGTATTGCTGCTGGGAACACCCTTGGCCTGGTCATTCTTCTTCAGAGGAAATATATGCTCTAGAAAAGTCTCTTGGATTTTTTGCAGTGTCATGGTATTTGTTCATCAGAACATAAAATGCAAAATATGCCGAAAGACTCTTTACCAATCCAATAAGTAAGCAAGCAAGCAAACAAAAACCCTTAGGCCTGTTTCGTTTAGTTTAGTGAGTGTCCTGTGTAAGCCAGCCAGCAACTAGAAGTTGGAATCCAGAGCAGAACAGCGAATTAACGCCCCCACTTCCACAAGAGCTCAAGCAAGTGTGCACACAGAGTTAGGAGAAGCAGCCTGCAGAGAAATCTGGAAACCATACTCATCTTCTACAGAAGGGGCCAATGCAAGTCCTCTCCGCCTCTTTCTCTACCGGCTCGGTCCTCATCAATTTTTTTCAAAATAGCCCAGCACAGAGTATGAGACAAGAGTGGCAGACACTCACCCCAGCTCCTCCACCAACTATGTGACTTTGAGGCCCAGCAAGGCTGAGGGCCTTGATCAAAACCCCACAGGCATTTACTGGCACGTCTCCATTATTGCTCCTCTTTATATACCACTACCTTATTTAAAAAATGACATTTTTTTCTGGCAAAAATTGACAAATAAATGATTGTCTCCTTCTTTTTAGTTAGTTTAACTAACTAAACAGAACAGATTTAAGGAGGGTTTTTTGTTTGTTTGTTTGTTTTTTGCTTATTGGACCAGCAAGAGTCTTTGGGTATATTCTGCAATTTTTGCTGCAATAACAAAATTCCAAATTTCTTCTTGAGTATATTTTGAGATTTAAAAAGCCTTCCTAAACTTGGTCAAAATGTTTTAATTGCATTCAAACAGCCCATACTATGTTATCACATGGCAAAGGCCAAAGTAATTGAAGCTGAATGAAACAGGATGGTTGCTCTATGTTTTTTAAGGAAACATACACACATGGAGAATCTTTAAAAGAATAGAATGTTTGAGTTCGGTGCTCTGGTAACAAAAAGCTATTCTGTTTTAGCATTTATTTATTAGTCACGCTCAATGCTGACTACACAGGCAGATCACCTGGAGAGCTTTGAAAATATCCTGATGCCAGGGCACCATCCCTGACCAATTAAAGTGATCTCTCTGGACGTAGGCACTAGGCATTGGCAAATTTTAAAAACTCCCTAGGTGATTTCTAATGTGCAGTCAAGGTTGAGAACCACTGATTTAGACATTGCTGTCCCAATTAATATTTAAATAGTCACAGCCCGTTGGCTCCACTAATCCAGTTGCATTACCACCGACATATAAAAGATTATTTTTTAAATACCATATGAAAAGGAAGATCAATGGGCTCAAGAAGTACAAGTTACTCCGTAATCCTTCTGATGAACTGTCCATTCTGGGAGTCCTCTGGTGTTTTAACTCATCGTCCGGGCTTTTGTAGAACTGAAAGTGTTAATCCCTTTTCACGGACTCTAGTGCAAACCTTGATATTGAATAAGCCACTGAGTTGTGTGCTTAAGATCTTTGCTTCATTAAGTCACCAGATATTCCTGGCAGCAGAAGAGTGGCAAGATGTCAACCTGAGCTTTGCTGAGCCAAAAGAACTAGCTTTTACCGTATTTCTAAAGATGAATGTGCTCTTACAGCATGTCCATTAGCCCCGATACTCTAATGAATGTATGGCTTGACAGACACAATAATTGGCATAGTTCAGAGTGTAAGAGAATCAATTTGATGAATCAGAATAAGGTCAAGTGAAAGAAGAAACAAGGATTTAGTTTGCACATATTTCTAACCATAGCACCAAGAAAGATTAAATAGTAAAAAACAGGATTAGGTAGTCTTTGATAATCCATCAACGTGGGGCCCTCTCATTTCATTAATACTAATCAATAGAAAGGTGGCTGCACTATAAAACAGTGGCACTCAAGTTCCATAGGAGTTCCTGTGTATCCTAGCAATGTATTTTTTTTTTCTTTAGAAGTCTGGGAATCTTATCTGTGGTAGCTAATCTCTGGAATTTCTGGCCTTTTCTCCTCATTACCACCCAATGAGATAATTCACTTGGAATAGTAGATGATTTTATTTCCCCACTGGGTTGATCATCACTTTTTCTCTGAGAATATCAGCCCTGACCTTAAATGTATCAGGGCTTTCCCTGTTGTCTATGGAAACATTTATAGCACTCAGGTATAATTCTTCTGATTGAAATATGTTTTGCTTCCACTCTTCTGTCAAACAATAAAGGCAGATTGCAGAGTGAGCCCTTTTATTCCTCCTAAAAGGAGCTGCTGTGAACTACAAAAGAGAAATACAAAAGTAAATCACTTAAAACTAACATGATACCTGCTCACTCCTGCTGGGTCATACTAAAAGAGACTTCCTTCTTTCCTGACAGTAACTAAGGGAGGTCTAATTTCTAACCAAGCTTGACATGTGTCTGAGACAAAGTTTTAGTCATGCTTGGCTTCCCCTTCTCAGGAATCTCTTGTTTAATTTAACTCGATGACTTTGGATTGTGAAGAAGGAACTGATCCTAAACCTGAGTTAGATGAAAAGAATCCAAACAGAAACTTAAAACCATTTCTACCTCCTCTGTGTTCCGACTTTGCCGTAATGAAGAAAAACAAATCAAGCTAGAAGAAAGGGATCTCTTTCCCTGATGGAATCAGAGATTTGAGGGTTAAAAAACTGGAATTCATTGTGATAAGCTATTTGGAATTTTTGAAAGGTGCTTCTAATGACTGATAACTATCTCATGGCCTGTTTTTTTTAATAAATTCAAAACAGATTTGGCTTAAAAACATATGCAGATAGAAAGTTGATGGGTATGCTACTGATGGGCAGGGATGATGGGCAAAGCTACAGGGTTATAACGCTGAGCTAGTTAAAATAATACAGGCTAGATCTCATCTTCTTTAGTTACCCACCTCTGTATTTTTTCAATTGGTCAATTAACAAAAATGTTTCATATGAGTACTCAGTTCTTCATATTACAAGACATACAGAAAAATTATATGGCCACTTCTACCTCAAGCAGCTTAACTTCTGCTGGAGAGATCAAAACACCTTTAAACAAGTTATGTTTTAGCAGTGGCAAAGACTGTGGGGCTATGTTTAAGGGAATTGTGAATTATAGAGTCCACTGCCTTCTCTTCTGTGTTTCAGCAGTTTCCTACTTCACAAAGTTAAGGGAAAATTTGACTTGCACCTATTTGGGGACTGGTCCTTATATCCTTGGGAAAATTCTCTCTGTAAATTATTCTTCATTTTATGTCAGATGAACCGAATCCAACCCAATCCAATATTCTCTGGTGGCTTTCACAGATTTTTGACCCCATTGTGAGAAATGTATTTTACATCGTGATATCACACACACTATAGTCATATAACTGATAGAAAATTTTGATGAAACTATTGTAAGCTTTACAATGCATGATCCCCTCTGACACTTTCTATTTTATTTAACTTTATTATACTTCCTTTAAAAAAAAAACCTACTGATCATGACCCACTGAATTGATTTTACAACTCACGAATGGGGTCATCCTGCTACAGTTTAAAAAAATGTTATTTCAGAGTCTAGATCTTTACGTGGAATGGGCCTAGTGAAATGGGTCATGGACTTAAGGATCAGACACCCCTTAAATAAATTACAACTAGTTTTCAAACAGGGGCTTTAACAACATGAGTTCACTTCATAAGTGCCTGTAAGCATGGGTCATAGATATACGCTTGAATCAGCCCTAAGTCCTTATGCACTTCATACTTTCAGCTTGAGCGAGTCAGAGATTTGTTTTTCCAACTTTGCAACCTTCTGGGCACTACCTCCAGCTTCTAATATTAAAACTGAAGCTTCATTAGACAAAACTCGTTTTGATATCTGGCTTCCACCACAGTCCTAGTGTTGCTACTTAGGGTCAATTTAAAGAAATAAAGTGCCCCTGGGCATGAACAATCCACTGGTTTTCTCATCAGGCACCACAAACTCAAGGGCAGACCTCTCCAATACACTTCTCGGAAATATGAAGATCTTTAAAACATTTGGCCTTAGGATCCTAAAATTGTGGATATCTTGAACTGAAATTAAAATTAAAGAGATAGAAGGGGAAGATATAATAATCTGTCTTAATGCTGAAGACCAAATCCAATATTCAAATGCATAAAATTTGTAATGAAAAAAATATCAAATTACTTTCAGTCCAAGGGCAGCAGAAATTCCTTGTTAGCAAAAGAAGCACATTAGAGATATTCTGTGTTATTATAGGAAAGATACATTTTATCTCATTATTTACACAGGGGACACAATTAACCAACTGGATTAGTAATGGACCTAGAATTTTTTTTTTTTTTTCAGTTGCGAGATTTAATAGAGTGAAATAGAGTGAAAACAGAGCTCCCATACAAAGGGAGGGGACCCAAAGGGGGTTGCCGTTGCCGGCTCAAATGCCTGGGTTTATATCCCGATCCTTGTCCCTCCCACTGTGCTCTCAGGCAATAGATGATTGGCTATTTCTTTATCTCCTGCTTTTGCCTAATTAGCATTTTAGTGAGCTCTCTGATTGGTTGGGTGTGAGCTAAGTTGCAAGTCCCATGTTTAAAGGTGGATGTGGTCACCTTCCCAGCTAGGCTTAGGGATTCTTAGTTGGCCTAGGAAATCCAGGTAGTCTTGTCTCTCAGTCCCCCCTCTCAACAGGAAAACCCAAGTGCTGTTGGGGAGGTTGGCCAGTGAATGCTCTAACTGCTTCCTGCTGAATTGGGGTGTAGTAGGGGTTGTGCAGTTGAGATTTCCTCGGGAGGGGTGCCTTCGATGTCATTAATATCAGAGCATGGGCTAGCAGGCTGGTAATGGACCTATATTTTTATCATTTGTTTGCAGTCTGACATGACAGGTGGAAAATGTAAAGATTATTATTCATTTAGTAAACACTTATTGAGGATTTCCTGCATACCAAACACTATCCTATGCTCTGAGGAAGCAGATGAGCAAGCCAGGCACTGTCATAAAGATCTGTAAGACCTTAAACCACAAAAACCCTAGAAGAAAACCTAGGCAATATCATTCAGGACATAGGCATGGGCAAAGACTTCATGACTACAACACCAAAAGCAATTGCAACAAAAGCCAAAATTGACAAATGGGATCCGATTAAACTAAAGAGCTTCTGCACAGCAAAAGAAACTATCATCAGAGTGAACAGGCAACCTACAGAATGGGAGAAAATTTTTGCAATCTATTCATCTGACAAAGGGCCAATATCCAGAATCTACAAGGAACTTAAATTTACAATAAAAAAACAAACAACCCCATCAAAAATTGGGCAAAGGATATAAACAGACACTTCTCAAAGGAAGACATTTATGTGGCCAACAAACATATGCAAAAAAGCTCCTCATCATTAGAGAAATGCAAATCAAGACCACAATGAGATACCATCTCACGCCAGTTAGAATGGCGATCATTAAAAAGTCTGGAAACAACAGATGCTGGAGAGGATATGGAGAAATAGGAATGCGCTTACACTGTTGGTGGGAGTGTAAATTAGCTCAACCATTGTAGAAGACAGTGTGGCAATTCTTCAAGGATCTAGAACCAGAAATACCATTTGACCCAGCAATCCCATTACTGGGTATATACCCAAAGGATTATAAATCATTCTACTATAAAGACGCATGCACACATATGTTTATTGCAGCACTATTTACAATAGCAAAGACTTGGAACCAACCCAAATGTCCGTCAATGATAGACTGAATAAAGAAAATGTGACACATATACACCATGGAATACTATGCAGCCATAAAAAAGGATGAGTTCATGTCCTTTGCAGGGACATGGATTAACCTGGAAACCGTCATTCTCAGCAAACTATCACAAGAACAGAAAACCACACACCACATGTTCTCACTCATAAATGGGAGTTGACCAATAAGAACACATGGACACAGGGAGGGGAACATCACACACCGAGGCCTGTTAGGGGGTGGGAGGCAAGCATTAGGGAAAACATTAGGACAAATATCTAATGCATGTGGGGCTTAAAACCTAGATGATGGGTTGATGTGTGCAGCAAACCACCACAGCACATGTATACCTATGTTAACAAACCTGCATGTTCTGCGCATGTATCCCAGAATGTAAAGTACAACTTAAAAAAAAAATCTGTATTTTGCCTGGCATGGTGGCTCTCACGCCTGTAATCCTAGAAATCTGGGAGGCCGAGGTGGGTGGATCACTTGAGGTCAGGAGTTCGAGACCAGCCTGGCTAACATGGCAAAACCTCATCTCTACTAAAAATACAAAAATTAGCTGGGCGTGGTGACAGGCGCCTGTAATCCCAGCTACTGAAAAGACTGAGGCAGAAGAATCGTTTGAACCCAGGAGGCAGAGGTTGCAGTGAGCTGAGATCACACCACTGCACTCCAACCTGGGTGACAACAGGGAGACTCTGTCTCACTAAATAAATAAGTAAATAAATAAGGTCTGTATTTCACTGGGTGAAGGCAGCCTAAGCACAAGAAGAATAAATAAGGGAGGCGAGCACCCTTAATGGTAAGGGTATGGAGTTAATTGAAAGAGGTGATATGATGACATATGCGGCTACTACCAACAGATTGGTTAGGGAAAGCCTCTCTGCAAATGTGACAATGTAATCAACAGGTATGTGACAGTGGAGGGTGGACACGGAGTGAATGGAGGAATGAGCAGTGCCCACTGAGGAACAAGCCTGCGGGGTGAGTGGTACCAGGGTGTAGTAGGCAAGAGGGGGAGCAGTGCAAGATGATGTATGGGAGAAGGCGGGGATCACATCATGTTTGGATTGTATCTTAAGTAGTATAAAAAGCCTTTACAGTGTTTCAGGCTAATCTGACCCTACTTTTAAAAGACCACCCTGATTGTCATATGGAGAGTGAATTGCAGGGAAATCAGAGTGGAGGCCGGGAGGCCAATTAGAAAGCAGCTGTGGCAGCCAGGAGAGAGATGCCATTACCTTAGACAAGGGTGACAGTGGCAGGAGCTTTATTACTTGATGATAATGGATGATGTAGCTGATCTGAGGGTGAAGGCAAAATGGTACACGTAAAAAGTGATATGCGTGGCATGTCATTCTGTGAATGCTTCAAGAATAAAGCAGAAAACAAACGCAAGGATAGAGATTTCACCTCTCATTCCTGTGTACATTTTCAGGATGCGGACAATTGTCATTCTGGCATTTTCTTTGCACTGAAAGTCTCAGAAATCACCATTGTTCTCAGAATCTTTGTTAAAATAGGGTATCATACATGATAGGGCTCAGGATGAAAATGAGCTTGAGAATCGTTCATCAAAGAGATTTGGTTCCATAAAGAACACACCAGAAGAGAGTAAGGGATTAAAATGCTGAAAAGAAACTGAGAGAACTGAGAGAGAAAAACAGTAATTAAGAAACAAATTACGAACAGAAGTTTCTAGAAAGTCAAGAAAGAAAGAGGAAACAGAAAGAAACTTTAAAATGTACCCAAATGCTCTGGTCAAAACTCTTCTTAAGCCAGTAAGCAGAAATATCAAACTATGACTTCTGCAAGTCAGGATGGTATTTCAAAAGGCCCCCAGAAATCATCGAGCCTTCAAAAACATTTGTAGAATCAGATTGAATTCAACTGAATTTTACAGAGAAGGAATTCGTGCCTTTATCCTCCCTAAGAGAGCTTCGTTGGTGATTTCAACTCCATGCTAACCACGAAGTTTGATGCATTAAAATAATAATCTAATTTTGAAAGTGCCCAGGAATAAGTCTCTGCCATCCATTTCTCTCTATGAGTTTATGTTCTGGAAATTTCTTTGTAAACTCCTTTTGTTATTCAATATGTGGGGATATACCTTCTTGTTATAAATTAACATTCATTGAGAGTTAACTTTTCACAGTTGGAGGGTTTTTGCACCTTAGGTTACTTTAGAAACCATTACTCAGATTACCTTTAAGTTTCGTTACTTAGTTAAACAAATTATACCTATTTCCTCCTCTTCTAGACTCACATTTTTATAGTTGAAACCGCTCTTCCTTGAGGCATATACTTCATTTTGTGGATAAAATGAAGTGGATAAAAAGAAGTGGATAAAATCTGCACTTCTTGTATGCTGCAGTTGCCAAAATTATAATGCATAACGGTCTATTTTTTTCTAAATTAAACAAGACTCTTTGTGTCTCCCTACTTTGGCTGGTTGCCTTTTCCCTTCATAGTAACCTGAATTAATTTTAATCAGAATTTCTCCTCTACAGGTTTCCTTAACATCAACATTATAGTAATGTAGCTTTTTATTTCAAAAAGAAATGTAGTTATGATTCCTTGGGCTATGATGTACATAATTTCCGTAAAATAAGCTTTTATAAAAGCCAAGATATTCTGTGTCTTTTTTTTCAGTGCTCACTTGATCACATTTTATAAATACTTTCAGGTCTATGCCATTTATAACACCACATATTTCTTGTCCACTTAAACCTGACTCATTGCACTTGGCTCATTCCTAGGACTAATATCCAAAAAGGCTAAAACCACGGGAAGTAGGAAACTGCTAGAGAAGGATTCCTGTTACACCAAGAGCCAATCTCTGGTTCTTCTCAGCTATGCTCTGATTAACCCAATCAGTATCTCACAAGTTAAACATACAAGTTTCAGCTCCCTATTCATCTAAACGTTCTTAGAAAAAAAACTTTTCCCATCCCATCTGTTCTTTACGATTGGCTCTTCAAAACGTAAGACTAAGTAGGACAAAGAGGATCTTATATGTATAATTTAAAATAAATGGGATTTGAGACCAAAATTATTCAATTAATTGCTTAATTGTTCACTTTCAAGTGAGAGAGTGATTAAAGAAGAGGCAGAAGAAAAGAGAAGACTTCTATAAATAAAATACAATCTTTCTGAGAGCCTGACAGAGGAGTTTTAAAAACAAACCCAAACTGTTCAATTGTCTCTGCATTTTGACAGGAGTATAACCCCAAACAAAAATTGTGAAAAAGAGACTCTTAGCTATTCTGGGGGCCATTCTCTCCCATAACATGGTCAATAGGATCTTATTACCTTTGCATAGCTGACAGTGGCAGGCAAAAAAAAGAAAGAAAAAAAACCCACCCTAAAATTGGACAATATAAAACAAACAAAAACTAATGGATAAAATCTGCACTTCTTGTATGCTGCAGTTGCCAAAATTATAATGCATAACGGTCTATTTTTTTCTAAATTAAACAAGACTCTTTGTGTCTGCCCTCTAGGGAAGGTTAATTAATTCATATCAGGGGAGAAATAATTCCTCTGGCTCCTTCCTTCCCTTTACAGATGGTGGAGGAGGGGAGATTGGGACAAGCCAGAGCAGTCTGTCCATTGGCAAGCACACGGTATCAGGGAGTATTTTAATATGCAGAGTTAGGCTTGGAGAGACCCCGAATGCTGCCCTTGATAAGGTAGAAGAGATTTGTTGGAAAACATGGTGTTTCCAGGAGCCAGGAGAAAGGAGAGAGATTGAATGAGAGCCAAGTGCATTGGAGGCTAGAGACTGTCAAAGAGAGTTACTCAATGATTTTAGACAATCTATGAATTTGCCAAATAATCAATTATAAGTTGTTTGTATTACAATGGCTCCTACATCTTATAGATGCATTAATAAAGTTCACTATACATGTGGACTTTTTAATGGGCAAGGGAGCTGGGGATCAAGGAAGAGGAACACTGTCACATTTGGAAAACCAAGGCATACAATAGGGTGGCACACTTGGAATGGCAAAGTGACTCATAAAATTGGCAGCTGCAGTTGAAGCCAGAGATGCCTAAAGAAACCAGAGAAGGATGCTAGAGTTCCATGACATATGGGTTGGGCTTCATCAAGACAATGTCACTTGCATTTAAATATAAAGAAGAAAGAAGAAAAGACAGGAAAAGACAGGGAGCTGGAGAAGAAGTGAGGAAGGAAGGAGAAAAGAAAGAAAGCAAGGGAGGGAGGAAGAAAGAGATAAAGTTACCTCACTGAAATTTCAATATTTGTCCCTAGGATCTTGAGATGGAATTAATACTCTCTATAAATCATAAACTTTCTGGCACCACCAACTGACTAATACAGTACACCCCCTGATGCAATTTGTCTCTGTACCCCACCCAAATCCCATGTCAAATTGTAATCCACAATATTGGAGGAGGGGCCTGGTGGGAGGTGACTGGATCATGGGGTCAGATTTCCCCTTGCTGTTTTCATGACAATGAGTGAGTTCTCATGAGACCTGGTTGTTTAAAAGTGTGTAGCACCTCCCCCTTCACTCTCTTCCTCCTTCTCCGGCCATGTAAGTCATGCCTGCTTCCACTTCACCTTCTGCCATAATTGTAAGTTCCCTGAGGTTTCCCCAGCCACGCTTCTTGTATAGCCTGTGGAACCGTGATTCAATTAAACCTCTTTTCTATGTGGTACATATACACCATGGAATACTAGGCAGCCATAAAAAGGAACAAGATCCTGTCCTTTACAAGGACATGGATAGACCTGGAAGCCATTATCCTCAGCAGTTTAACACAGCAACAGAAAACCAAACACTGCTTGTTCTCACTTATAAGTGGGAGCTGAACAATGAGAACACATGGACACAGGGAGGGGAACAATACACACTGGGGCCTGTCAGGGGAGCAGGGAGAGAGAGAGCATCAGGATAAATATTAATAGCTAATGCATGCTGGGCTAATACCTAGGTGATGGGCTGATAGGTGCAGCAAACCACCATGCCACACGTTTACCTATGTAGCAAACCTGCACATCCTGCACATGTATCCTGGAATTTAAAATAAAATAAAAATTAATTTTTAAAAAACTATTTTCTTCAGGAATTGCCTATCTCAGGTAGTTCCTCTTAGCAATGCAAGAATGGACTAATATACCCCCTTATCCACAAGCCATCAAAATACATTTCAAGACTTTGGTGGATGCCTAAATCTGTGGAAAGCACCAAACGCTATACATACTATGTTTTTTCCTATATGAACATGCTTATGATAAAGTTTAATTTATAAATTAGGCACAGTAAGAGATTAACAGCAATAACTAATAATGAAATAGAATAATTACAACCATATACTATAATAAAAGCTAAATGAATGTGGTGTCTCTCTCTCTTTCACTCCCTCTGTCTAAAAATATCTTCTTATACTGTGCTCATTTATTTTCTGACCATGACTGACAGAAGGTAACTGAAACTGCAGAAAGAAAAACTGTGTATAATGGGGAACAACTGTATAGCATCAGCCCAGAGGCTGAATGGCCTGGCCTTATAAAATTCGTCCCACTTTAATAAGGGTTATTTAGGCAGATACTATAATTACATTTAAATTGTTTTCCATACACCATTAATCAATATCATTTTTTCCACAGGTTTGCTGGTTTCATAAACAATAGTTTTGTTTCTTCTATTTGATTTTCCCCGCTTTCCAATAAGAACCATATTGTGCTTTAAAGATGTGTGAAAATGGCAGGCATGGTGGCTCACACCTGTAATCCCAACACTTTGGGAGGCTGAGGTGGAAGGATCACTTGAGTCCAGCAGTTCAAGACCACCCTGGGCAAAATAGGGAGACGTCATGTCTACAGGTAATTTTCAAAGATTTCCGGGTGTGGTGGCACATATCTGTGGTCTCAGCTACTCAGAAGGCTGAAACAGGAGGATCACCTAAGCTAGGGAGTTTGTGGCTGCAGTGAGCCATGATCACTCACACCACAGCACTCCCGCCTGGGTGAGAGAGAGAGACCCAGTCTCAAAAAAATAAAAATATGTTAAATACAAAGTCTATCTCTTCATTCAACCTAATTTTGCAATAATGGAGTTGAAATAACAAAAAGTGAAACTCATAAATCCTATTGCAAGATGACTTGAATTTTGTAAGCCTAGATAGGGTGATCTGTCTGTGTCTGTGTTTGTGTGTGTGTGTGTGTATGTATGTATGTGTATATATATACACATACACGTATATATATATACACATGTATATGACATGAACCATATTTTTTCATAACTTTTGGAGTTGGAGAAACAATGACTTGACAAAATTTAGTACACATGGTATGTAGCTTTGTGTTTTTCTATAGCAGAAAAGTCGGCAAACTTCAACCTTTGGACCAAAAAAAAAAAAAAAACTTTACTGGACTTATTCATTCATTTGCTCTACAACAGCAGATGTAGTTGCAACAGATACCACTATAAGGCCCAAAGAGGCTAAAATTTTTGCTAACTGGCCCTTCACAGAAAAAGTTTGCAGACAACTGCCACAGCACATTATCACCAATAGTTATTACCATGGTCTGTGTAGGTGCTCAAAAATATTTAATGAAAATCTGAATTATATAAAGGTTTATTAAGATTAAAATAGCCTGGAATTTTTCCCTCTGTCCTTCAGATCCATTCTTTACTCTTAGCTAGCTCTGAGCCCTGGAAGTTCACCCTGTATGGTTGCAACAGCAACAAGGTCCTTTTCCCATAATTTCCTGTTGGATGTGGGTGCTCATCAAGGGGAATTCAAAGGGTGGAAGGTTTAAGGTGCTCCCACCCGCAGGTGCCTTCCAGCCTAGCAGCTGTTGAGTTGGTTGTATCCCTCCATGCTCCTGTCTGTCAGTCCCCTCTGAAGTTCCAGCCACTTGTTATGGGTTATGGTCACTACTCCTTTTCCTGAGCCCCTCAGACCTAGCATAAGGTCTGACAGATCTTGGTAGGGGGGCTTCACGATTCTTTGTCAGCTTTCCTGCTCTCATATGCAAAGATGTTGTTTGGTAAGGTCTCCTGGGTTACCTCACTGGAGTGGGCATTTTTCTTCAGGGACCTTGACTGAGGCACAAAGTAAACTTCCAATGCCTGTACCTATGTAGATGTGGACTTAAATACTATGTATTTCAGTGACTAGCAGTGTAACTTTGAGAAAGTTCTTTTACTTCCCTAGCCTTCTCTGAAAGAGACAGATAATAATACCAACTGCAAGGAATAGTTGCAAGAATTGAGTGGTATGTTGATAAAGTGCTTAATACAATGTGGGACACTCAGGAAATTCTCAATAAATAGCATAAATGGCAACTAGTATTGTTTTTCCGTTTAAACATCTATGACATTCCCACATTAAGAAAAAAAATTTCAAGAATTAAGTAAAGAATGTATCAGGAGGTTAATATTATCTTAATAACTTTATAGTCAATTCTAACATTATTTTTTCTTCAAGTATTTTGCTTCAAATGACTACATTAAAGCAGTGATTCTCAATCTGCAACAATTCCCTCCGCTTCTCCCACCCAGGGGACATTGGCAATGTCTGGAGACATGTTATATTTTAATAATGGGGTGAGGATATGTTACAAACATCTAGAGGGGAGAAGTCAGGGATGCAATTAAACATCAAGCAATGCAGAGGATGGTCTCTCAAAACAAAAAATTTGCTGGTCCAAAATAATGAGAAACCTTAAATTAGTGGGATAATTTTAAGCCAACTTTTTGCGGAGCCCAGAAGAGTGAGGAATCCAGTCAACTTTATATTCCATACACTTTCCAATTTGCAATAGCTCTCCATACTAAGTATGGGGTTGAGAATAAAGTTTTTCTAATATTTCAATGCTAACAGGAAATATTAGTCATAAATAGGCAAATCCCTTAAAAAACTGTTTAAAAAACTTTTAAAGCAATAAAATTTCCACTACTCATTAAACATGAAAGTGAGCCAGTGGTATTAACATCCATTTAATAATTTTAAAATGGAAGAAAACAATTATGCACTTTGTTCATCATCACAAAATTTAATCATATTACAAGTGGCCTCAGTTATTCATTTTCTCTTCTTCCCCATCTTCTCTCCCGTTCTATGGCCTCTTCCTCTAAATCCTACAACACAGCAATGCATTTCTGCTGAGCTACATCACTTTCCACTTTGTCCCGCAGTTTCACACACTACACACGTATGGAGTCTTTCAGCAATCAGTCAAAGAAGCAGAGTATTTTTGTTCATTTGGTTTTGGTTTTATGGGGTGGGGATGTTGTTTTGGGGGTTGTTTAGTTTTTTGTTTGTTTGTTTACAAAGTGGACAGGCACTCTTCCCACTTGTTGTGTTGCGTCTTATCAGTGTTGGTACCAAGGCAGTGCCTGATAGATTCCCTAGTCAATCAGTGCTTTCAGTTTTTACTTAAAGCCATCCTTCCCAGCAAGGTTTCTTACACACACACTTCACAGAACTCAGAATCCACAGGAAGGAGGCCACGGGACTGGCCTGGAAGACAACTCAGCTACAAACGAGACTCCATGCCGAACTCAAAATCTCTGCTTCCTTCTGAAGATGAAGTCTTTGTTATTGGGTCAAGCTTGACTCCTCCTCTGCCTTTCTCAGAAGGCATCCTCTCCCAGGAAATTTCCTCCATCCTTTGTCCTTCATGCGATGAGGGGGCAGTGCCCTGCAGGGTTTCAGAGATGACCAGACATGTCTGTATCCAAGGGGTCTGGCTCAGGCAAGACCCTAGCTCATGGTATTTATCATATTCTGACCTCTCACATAATCAAAGCCATAAGCTTCAACCCTCCCTGACCCACAAAATTGCTTAGTAGACCAATATTTTGCTTGCTGAACTCTTTATTAACTCTGATTTTTATCAAATAATCATTATCCAAATATTTAATTTGATAAAAAATTAATACTATCATAGAAGTCTGCCAAGTGAACATGTTCAATGGACACCATGGAATATACCGAGAAAGAGGCATTCAGATGATTCCTCAGGTAAGTGCCTTTATTATGCAACTTTAGGGAAAATACAATAAAACCCTATTATGAATTGCCTTCCTATACCACTAATCCAATTATACTCTGGACAAAATTGTATTTCTGTGTTAAAATGAAATATACTTTATTTCTCCTTCTATTATATAGAAGCATATTGGGTTATTTTCCTTGGTAAAAGTGACTTAATGGTGATGCATCACACTTGACTACCTTAAAATTAACTCCCGATATATTGCATTATTTACAAATATATGAAAGAAGAGCAAAACACCTATTTTTTCTATTTAAAACTGCTATTTTCTCTTACTGTGTTAATGTGCAGAACAAGGGCAGTTCATGTATTATAATTACATCTTTTTTTCTCTCGATTCAGCAGAGGATATACTAGATTTTAGAAGCTCAAACAGAAAGACCTTTGAATAGGTTTAGAACTGCGAAGATGAAATGCAGAAGTGAATGTACAAAGACGTAATACTTGGGGTCATTCTTGGGCTTTGTCTCCAGAGAGTCACTTCCAATGGCACCAGAAAGGTTTGTGCAAGGCAGTCGTCTGCCCACAACAGCAGGGTGACTGTCTATGATTGTGGAATCTTGGAGATGGTGTGCTGCCAAGGTCAAAGAACACAGAAAGAGGACCATACAATGGCTTCTGTTCTGAGAAAGAATGTTCTGCCACATATATAAATGTGGATTGAAGAGAAAAGTGGCATTTTAGCAATTTTACGAAAATGGAAGTTATCCAGTAAACTAAGCCTGTGTTCTTCTCAGGGTCGGCTAATGTGACTCCAAAAAAACATTCTGCTCGGTTAAACATGCATGAAGAAGTTATATTTTGTGTAAATGTACTTCCCAGTGTGATTAGCCTTCTTTCAAGGAGATACCTTATCGAATAGGTTTTTCAACTTCACATGTTCACATTCTTGAAAGACTAATGGATCCTTCATTAAAGACATCACAGCGTTTTGGGTGTCATGCTTGAAGACACACAATGAATTGGTCATTAAGGAAATTCAGCCACGCAGAAAGGACAGGAGAACAACTGGTTGACTCTTCTAATGACTCAGACAATGCTGGCAAAGCTGCTTTCACTTATGGCTGGTTTATAGTTGCAGAACAAGCATTAATTTTTCAGACATAACAAATAGGTGAAAGATTCAACCACCTCAGGAGCAAGTGTCCATCTTCTGGAAAAACAGTTTGCATACTGGTGTTTTTCATCAAAACAGATCTATTCACATGTGACTGCTATCCCATTCTATTGCTTTTGGCTGAAAAATTTTGTGCATCTTAGACATTAATCAAAGTAATCATACCTAGGTACCTAATTATTTTCTCATTCAATCATATGGATTCAAGAGAGCACACTTTTAAGATCATGGTATTTTGAAATAGAAATGCATGTTGCACTATCCTCATTGCTCCGTGTGGCTTTGTTTACCTTAGGCTGAGTCCATTTTGATTTCTTACTAGCAATGACAGACACTTTGCTTGCCCATTGTGTCTGGTTAACCAGGCCTTCCCATGAAAGTCTCAGGAATGAATAGCTCTGTATTCCTTCATCTGAGATTGTCTAAATATTTGAACTCAAGATTTTTCTGTGTCTGGCTGAAAGGTGAATGAGAATTAGAGAGGAAACTCAGTGTCTGACAGCAACTTCACAATCCCCTTCTCCTCCCCTTTGTCATAGGAAAAAAGGTTCTGGTGAAGGTTATTCTTTCAAGGATAAGCTGACAATTTGCTAAGCCTGTGTAAAAGCACTCTGGCAACTTCTTGATTAATTTTGAGATTTTTTTTTTCACCTTGTGGTGCTTCAAGGCCAAATGAGCCTTCAAGGAGGCCATAGGAATGTAAGATCATAAGAAATGCCATAATAGGTCAAATTAATGAGCCAGTTAGTGTGATACACTGTCTCTGAGAGTGGCAACAAGGTGCATTTTGTGCATGTTGTCAACTTCCAAATATTTGAGGCTATAAGCAGGAGTGTTTCTCAGATCAAGTATCTATTTCAAATGTCCGTGACTTCCTTTATTAATGTGTAATACATCTTTATCCGTAAATTCACTTAAACCCAGCTGATGATGTTTTAAATCACGCACTGCTTTTTGTATCATGAGCTTTATAAATGTTTTCTCTAATTTTGCCTAAACTGCTTGTGTCACATTTTCAAGGGTTTCCCGATTGGAACTGATAGACCAGTGACTGTGGTTGTATGCATTTCATTTGATTGAGGTCTCTGTACTGAGTTGACTAAATGGTAAAGCCTTTCAAACAGGTGGTGGTAGACTGTCCACCTGCAACTCCTAGCACTTTCGGCCAGTTTTCTTTCATTGCTCTAGGGTCAATACGTTCTATCTTACACTCAAATATTTCCATTAGTTAGTTTTTTGGTCGGCTTGGGCTGCTATAAGAAAATGCCATAGGCTGGGTGTCTTAAACAACAGATATTTATTTCATTCTCACAGTTCTGGAAGCTGGGAAGACCGAGAGCAAGGTGCTAGCCCATTCGGTTCCTGGTGAAGGCCCTTTTCCTTGTCTGCCTTCTCACTGTGTCCCCACATGGCAGAGAGAGAGACAAAGTGTGCTCTGGTTTTTCTTCCTCTTGCTATAAAAGTACTAATCCCATGATGTGGGCCCCATTCTCATGACCTCATCTAAATCTAATTACCTCTCTAAGGCCCCATCTCTACATACCATCACATTAGGGGTTAGAGCCTCGACATATGAATTTGAGAAAGACGCAAACATTCAGTCCATAACAGTTAGCCAATTTCCTCTTTTTACCAAAAAGAACTAATCGGGATTCTTCTCACTAAATAAGTAAATAAACAGTGTTTCTCAGGACTTCACAACAGAAGCTGGACTACCAAGGATGTATGATGTGCACCCGACATGGGTCCACGAGCAGCTGGGCTGTGGAGATGTATTTTTAATTGACAACAAAAAAAAATTAGCAATTCAAAAACCCATTGAAAAGGCAAGAATAAGGAACAAAAATGGTTATTGTGTTCTTTTATCCACAACAATAAAATAACTTTGGTACAAGATCTGTCTGGCATGTTCCAGAATAAATGAAAACCCAAATGAAACAAAATGACATTTTATCAGATTGAAAGGAAGTGAGCATTTAATTTTTAAAAATGAGAGAAGAGGAATCCATGCCTGGAGTTGCAGAAGTTCAAATGAGGGCCTCTCCGCCCCTGCTGAACTGCCTCCTATCTTGCCCTACTGCTATCATAATTTTTGGTTGGTTAAGAATAGGATGGCTCAATCTTAGAACCAGAAGAGATGTGAGAGATTTTTTTCTTGTATTATAGGTAAAGAAACTGGACTCCAGAGAGTTTAAATGGCTTTCTTGCGCCACACAGCTGTTTTTTGTCTTGGGCAAAGATAGGTCTTAGATGCAAGTATGTTGGCCACCAAGCAGGCATGGACAGCAGGGCTGCCCTGACTTCATGCATATAGATGGGATCTGTTCCTTCCTGAGACCACTTAAGGTTACTACCAGGATGTCTTCTTGCAATAAGACTTTCTTTTCTTCTAAACTCACACAACACATGCAGTTATTTAGTGAGTAATTAAAAAGAAAAAGGCAAAACAAATACACCCAAATCCTACCTTCATTTCTCAATCTATTGAGTAATCCAATAAATTATTTACTTTTGGATTACTTGGGTTAAACAGCATTCCCTGCATACTAGATGAGATGTCTTTGATCTTGAGCTTGTTTTAAATAAATAGTTCTACCAAAATAGAATGGCCTTAACTTTCAGCCCTGGGAATAAACAAATAGTCTCAATCAATGATGCTGAGACAACCATTTAATATTTTTCAAGAGGCTAAGAAAAGAAATATTTTCATGCCTACAACATTAAGTCAGAAATAGCCTTTGGCACATATTTTGCTTGGTCTTTTCAAAGGTTGTGGGAAAATATGGGGAAAAATATATAAGCAAAATTAGCAAGGCTACCATGACAACAGCAAGTACGCAGAGGCAGAGCTAAAACTCTGGAACTCTCAGAGGGAAGGAAAGGAGGGTCCTTAGGATAGTTTATCAGGAAAGAGGCATCAAGCATACAGAGAATTATTGCTAAGTGGACAGATACTGGAACAGATATTTATTGTAATGGATTTCCTGTGGTGTGAAATTTTATCAAAAGGGCACTGTTACTGGGGAGAGACCATTTGTTTGAAATTATAAGTGGTTTTTGTTGTAGTGAACTCGGTGTAGAAATAGATGTCCGACACATTCATTTCTGTGGGCTGTCATTTGTTTTTGTTTCATGCACACAAGAAGCTGCATGTTTGAGAGTGAGGATAAAAATATGTAGAGAAGTTTTTTTAATTGAGTTTTCCAAAGTGGCTGAGTCAGGACTCGAGAGTAGACACCGGGCCTCCCAGTGCTCTTTCTATCACAGCATGATTTTTTTTTCCATTTAACTCGTAAGCCTTAAATACTTACATTCTTTCATTTGATCAACAAATATGTATAGGAAATTACTGTATGCTGGTCTTCCATAGCTGTTGGGAATACAGTGCCAAACAGGAAAGACAGCAACATTACCTCTGTGTGAGGGGAGCAAGAAAAGACACAATAAACAAGTGAACCAATATATAAACAAGAAAATGTCTAGACAAGAGGACCAACAAATGCAAACGCCTTGAGTCAATAATGAGTATGGCATGTGTCAAGGACAAGAGGAGGCAAGTCAACCCAGAGTGCAGTCAGTCAAAGAAAGTGTGATGTGTGATGAGGTTTGAGACGTAAGTAGGGATCAGACCATTGGAGGTGTGCAGTGGAAAGTTACCATTCATCCCCAACCAGATGTTTTTGAGACATCTATTAGAATTATCTAAAAACATAACTAATCTCTCATCTGGATTGTTGCAGTAAACGTAAATTCTTTATTCACAAGGAATGTTGAATCTAAAACTGATAAGACATGAGGATAGTGTGGATGTGGGAACATAAAGGAAAGAAAGCAATAACAACTCCAATGTTTTTAGCCCGAGGCAGTGAGTGGATGGTGCCATTTACTGGCATGGGCAAGCCAGGGAGAACAAATTCAAGGGGAAACTGCCTGATGGACATACTAACTTTGGAGTGTCCATTAGGCATCCAAACAATGTGGTCAGGTGGACAGTTACATACATAGTCCATAGCTCGGGGGGAAGAGACCAAAGATGGAGCTATAAATTTGCATGTCATCAGCCTAGAGTTGACACAAAGCATTGGGCCCAAATGAAATCACTTAATGTGCAGAGAGGAGACAAGATCCATAGCCTAGCACTGGGCACCTTCGATGTAGAAGAGAACAGGGAACAGAGGAATCAACAATAAGCCTGAGAAGATGTCACAAAAAGATAATAAGAATGAGGTTAGTGTATATCAAAGAAACCAAGAGAGAAAACCATTTCCACAAAGACAGAGTAATCGGCTAGGTCAGATACTGCTGAGGGACTCAATAACAAGGAAACAGAGAAGTGTATGTTGGATTTGACAACTAGAAGGTCATTGGTGATATCTAAGACTAGTTTTCCTGCAGTGACAGGGATGACTACAGTTTTAAGGGAATTGAATCATGAATGAGAAATGTGAAAGGAAAAGCTGTTGAGTATAGGTAAACATCTGTTCAACAAGGAAATAGAAAAAAAAATTGAACACCTACTGAAGTAAAGGCATACTTAGTTTTATTGTTCTTGACTTTATTGTGCTTTGTAGATAATGCATTTTTTACAAATTGAAGCTTTGTGGCAACCTCGCATTGAGCAAGTCTATTGGTGCCATTTTTCCCATACCATGTGTTCACTTCATATCTCTGTCACATTTTGGTAATTTTCATAATATTTCAAACTTTTAATTATTATTAAATAATAAATATTATTATTATATGTTATGGCAATCTGTAATCAGTGATCTTTTATGTTACTATTGTAATTGTTTTGGGGAGCCATGAACCATGCCCATATAAGATGGTGAACTGAATTTTTAAATGTGTACGTTTTGACTACTCTACCAACTGACCTTTCCCCTATCTCTCTCCCTCTTCTCAGGCCCCTACTATTCCCTGAGACACAATAATAATGAAATTAGACCAATTAATTATCCTACAATGGCCTCTAAGTGTTCAAGTGAAAGAAAAAGTTGCATCTCTCACTTTTTTTTGTTGTTGTTGTTGTTGTTTTTGAGACAGAGTCTCACTATGTTGCCCAGGCTGGAGTGCAGTGGCACAATCTTGGCTCCCTGCAGCCTCTGCCTCCCAGGTTCAAGCGATTCTTGTGCCTCAGCCTCCCTGAGTAGCTGGGATTACAAATGCCTGCCACCATGCTCAGCTAATTTTTGTATTTTTTTTTTTTTTTTTTTTTTTAGTAGAGATGGTGTTTCACCATGTTGGTCAGGCTGGTCTCAAACTCTTGACCTCAAGTGATCTGCCTGCCTCGGCCTCCCAAAGTGCTGGGATTACAGGCATGAGCCACCGTGCCCGGCCTCCCACTTTAAATCAAAAACTAAAAATAATTAAGCTTAGTGAGGAAGGTATGCCAAAAGCTGAGACAGGCTCAAAGTTGGGCCTTTTGCATCAAACAGCCAAGTTGTGAATGCAAAGGAAAAGTTCTTAAGGGAAATTAAAAGTGCTACTCCAGTGAACACATGAATGATAAGAAAGTAAAATAGACTTATTGCTGGTATGGAGAAAGTATGAGGGGTCTAGAGAGAAGATGAAACCAGCCACAACATTACCTTAAGCCAAAGACTAATCCAGAGCAACGCCCTAACTCTCTTGAATTCTATGAAGGCTGAGATAGGTAAGGAAGCTGCAGAAGAAAAGTTAGAAGCTATGAGATTAACCATGAGGCTTAAGGAAAGAAGCTATTTACATAACATAAAAGTGCAAGGTGAAGCCACAGGTGCTAATATAAAACCTGCAGCAAGTTATCCAGAAGAGCTAGCTAAGATAACTGATGAAGGTGGCTACACTAAACAACAGATGTTCAATGGAGATGAAACAGCCTGCTATTGGAAGAAGATGCTGCCTAGGACTTTCATGGCTAGAGAGGAGAAGTCAATTCATGGCTTCAATGCTTCAAAGGATAAGCTAACTCTCTTATTAGAGGCTAATGCAGCTGGTGACTTTAACTGGAAGCCAATGCTCATAGACCATTTCAAAAATCCTAGAGCTCTTAAGAATTATGCTAAATCTACTCCGCCTGAGCTCTATCAGAGGAATAACAAAGCCTGGATGACAGCACATCAGTTTACAGCATGGTTTACTGAATATTTTAAGTTCACTGTTGAGATCTACTGCTCAGAAAAAAGATTCTTTTAAAACATTACTGCTCATTGACAATGCACCTGATCACCCAAGAGCTCTGATGGAGATATACAAGGAGGTTAATGTTGTTTCATACCTGCGAACACAACATGCATTCTGCAGACCATGGATCAAGGAGTACTTTTGACTTCCAAGTCTTGTTATTTAAGAAATGCATTTCATAAGGCTGTAGCTGCCATAGACAGTGATTCCTTTGATGGACCAGGGCGAAGTAAATTGAAAATCCACTGAAAAGGATTCACCATTCTAAATGTCATTAAGAAAATTTGTGATACATGAAAGGAAGTCAAAATATCAACATTAACCGGAGTTTGGAAGAATTTCAGCCCTTATGGATGACTTTTAGGAGTTCAACACTCCAATGGAGGAAGTAATTGCAGATGTGGTGGAGATAGCAAGATAATTGGAATTTGAAGTGGAGCCTGAAGATGTGACTGAATTGCTGCAATCTCATGATAAAACTTCAGCAAATAAGGAGTTGCTTCTTATGGACGAGCTAAGAAAGTAAGTTCTTGAGATGGAAACTACGTCCGGTTAAAGATACTGTGAACATTGTTGAAATGATAACAAAGATTTAGAATATTACATAAATTTAGTTGCTAAAACAGTGGCAGAGTTAGAGAGGATTAACTCCAATTTTGAAATAAGCTCTACTGTGGGTAAGATACTGTCAAACAGCAACACATGCTACAGAGAGAAATCTTTTGTGAAAGAGTCAATCAGGAGACCGAGGTGGGTGGATCACTTGAGGTCAGGAGTTCAAAACCAGCCTGGACAACATGGTAAAACTCCATCTCTACTAAAAATATGAAAATTAAGGTCAGGCACAGTGGCTCATGCCTGTAATTCCAGCACTTTGGGAGGCTAAGGCAGGCAGATCACCTGAGTTCGGGAATTTGAGACCAGCCTGTACAACATGGTAAAACTTCGCCTCTACTAAAAATACAAAAATTACCTAGGTGTGGTGGTGCATGTCTGTAGACCCAGCTACTCGGAAGGCTGAGACAGGAGAATCGCTCGAATCTGGGAGGCAGAGGTTGCTGTGAGCCGAGATCGTGACACTGCACTCCAGCCTGGGCAACAGAGTTAGACTCCGTCTCAAAAAAAATTTTTTTTTAATTTTTTTGGTCTATCAATGTGGCAAACTTCATTATTGTCTTATTTTAAGAAATTGCCACAGCCACTTCAGTCTTCGGCAACCACCAACCTTACCACTCAGCAACCATCGACAATGAGGCAAACCCTGCACCGGCAAGAGGATTACGACTTACTGAAAGTTCAGATGATTGTTAGCATTTTTTTTTTTTAGCAATAATATATTTTTTAATTAAGGTATGTATATTTTAGACATAATGATATCATGCACTTAATATAGACTACAGCATAGTGTAAACATAACTTTTATATTTTTGTGGGAAACCACAAAATTTATGTGACTTGCTTCATTGAAATATTTGCATGATTGTGGTGGTCTGGAATCAAACCCACAATATCTCCAAGGTATGCTTGCAAATATAGAAGAAAAAGATAAAATTTGAAAGCATTATGTTGGCCAAAAAAAGATTCAGGGTGTGTAATCATGATCAAACTTATTTTTACCTCCAACTCTTCTTTTATACTCTACTCAATGATTACTTTCTTCTTTTTATCCTGAATGAAAACTTGGGCAATCCCATGACTTTTCTAACTACTCTTAGTAATTGCAAACTCCTACAGTCACCTTAAGTCACAAAACATGATCTGAGTTTGATCATTTTAATTGCAATCTCCAGGGCCATTTTGAGTCAAAGCTTCCAATTTCATTCAAAGGAAAGTCTTATATATAAATTATAGTTTCATAAAAAATGTCTATATGGAGTTACAACTTTAAATCCAATAATTTCCATAGAAGTAACACCATATAAATTCCCTGGGTGAGATAAGAAGTGTCAGAAAATGGAATGAGTTTATTGTCTCTCTCTCAATCCCCCTCTCCCACGGCCAGCTACTCTTTTTCATGCAGTCTGGGGTGGGAAGGAGGAAGAGGGAGGAAGCAGAGACCAAGAGAAATAGAGTAAGGGTAAATGCTTACAGAACTGGCACTTTGTAAGCTGGCTTTCTGCTCTTGGCTTGGTGCATGTTTAAAGTTGTCATTTGTGAAGCTTTCTGCACAGGTTTCCTACAATCTTTGACCACTTGTGGCCTCTCACTTGCCTTTCCCCCAGCCAGATGAATGTCCTCTATTCTTGCAGGTCCCTAATCTCTCCTCAGGTCATCTCCAGCTTCTTCTCTGCTGAAGCCTTTTCAATCTTCTAAAGATGATCCTATTAGGTCAAATCAACAAGGACCTCCAGAACAGCTTTTTCTCACTTATAGTGCTCAAGAAATCCCCAAGAAACACTCATATGGTTTTTTTTGCCCAAACAGATCCTGGGAATAGAGTTAGACCTTAGGCAGCCTCAATATGTCTTCACTTTGGTTTTCTCAACTATCCCATCTCTGCCTTTTAAGTATTTCAATATGGGGTCACACACCTGAGTTAAGGCATCATCACGCTCTCAAGTCGTGTCTTGAATGTCTTCTCACACACCCAAGATGAGAGACAGCGGAGAAGGGAAGAAGTCTCATCTCACAGGGGCTGCTTGTGTTCAAAGAAATCTTCTCCAAATATTGCTTTTAATCTGAGCCTTTTCTACTCGAAGTGCATGTAGAATTCAAGGGTCATGTAACAACTTTTCTAAAGCTCCTTTGGAAATTCTGCATATTCCTACTCTGGAATGCAGCATCTATCTTATTTAGATACTCGGCTGAAATTGCGCATTTAAATCCTGTTGTGGATATTTTTAAATACAGAATAATCCAGAGAAAGATCATAGGTTGACTTGAATGATCAAGAGGGAAAATTTGATGATCCAAGAAAGAAAAGTAGTAACTACAGAAGGAAAGTGCCAGGAGTAAGAAAGAGGCAACAGATTCAAGGGAACTGGAGGACAGATATGATTATGTGTATCTCAAGTATACCAGTATTCAAAGATTCTAATGAAACTTTTTTTTTTTTTTTTTTTGAGACATAGTCTCACTCTGTCACCCAGGCTGGAGTGCAGAGTGCAATGGCGCGATCTCGGCTCACTGCAACCTCCACCTCCCAGGTTCAAGCAATTCTCCTGCCTCAGCTTCGCGAGTAGCTGGGTTTACAGGCATGTGCCACCATACCTGGCTAATTTTTGTATTTTTAGTGGAGATGGGGTTTCACCATGTTGGCCAGGCTCGTCTTGAACTCCTGACCTCAAGTGGTCTGCCCGCCTGGGTCTCCCAAAGTGCTGGGATTACAGGCATGAGCCACCAAGCCTGGCCTGGCCTGAAAAATTTTTTTAATTTAAATATGTAATTTCAGGCCCGGCGTGGTGGCTCATGCCTGTAATCCCAGCACTTTGGGAGGCCAAGGCAGGTAGATCACCTGAGGTCAGGAGTTCGAGACCAGCCTGACTAACATGGTGAAACCCCCGTCTCTACTAAAAATACAAAATTAGCTGGGCGTGGTGGTGCATGCCTGTAATCCCAGCTACTTGGAAGGCTGAGGCAGAAGAATCACTTGAACCGGGGAGGCAGAGGTTGCAGTGAGCTGAGATCGCACCATTGCACTCCAGCCAAGAGCAAAACTCCATCTCAAAATTAATAAATATGTAATTTCATCTCATTCTCTTGTGAAGCAAAAAAAAAAGCCTGCATCTGTATAAACTAGTTATCAGTAATACTTATACTATCTTTATGTCAACATATTATAACAGAATATTTCCATATATTTTAAAGATATTATATACATTTAATGTTTTAAAATAATCTCACTATGCATCCTTTTATTGATAAATATTTCAAAGCTGCACAAAGTCTACCAGGTTGTAGCAGAAAAGCAAAATTGGTACAGACCCATAATTCTTTATTTGAAATTCCAAAATCCAAAAAGCTCTGAAAAACTTCAAGATTTTTCATAAGCTTGATGACAAAATCTGATCTGAACTGAGGAGAGCATGTTTTCTATTTATCCTACTTACTGCAAACGTTCACATTTTCTGGAAAAATATTAATATGTTTGATAGTGGGGTTTTACCTAGACTTTGTTGATAGCATTGATTGCGTCATATGCAATATGTGCATAATATTATCTTTCTAAAGTTTGGGGGAGGGAGAATTTGAGTTTTTAAAAGCATTTCAGGTCCCAAGAGTTTTGAATGAGAGATTGTAAAACTTTTGTATAAACTAAACTGTAGTATTTTGTGATTTTTTGCATTTAAGGAAGCCCAAATTTACAGAATTTAATTATATTGCAGAAACTCTGCCTTAGAGTAATAGTAGAAAGACCTTTTTGTAAACTTGTGTTACCTATATCACCAGTAGCATGCACAGACTCCAAGGAGCAAATTAAAGCAAGATAGAGTGTACTGTCTCCGAAGAAAGCTGGGCTTTTCTGCTGGCTTCCTTATTTCATCTGGCCTACAACATTAAGCGTGTTAATAACCAGAACACTCCTGCAAGTCGTTTGACCAAGCTGGCCTTCAGGTCCCTGGAGTTCACGCAGACCTGCACAGTAAATCTGTTGTAGTATATATTACAAATACAAAGGAATCTACATTTAATCCGTCTCAAAAATCATATTTAAAAATCGTTGGAAAGGAGGATAAAGTTTATGGGGCATAATCCTATCCATGTGGAATTTTGGCTGGCCATCAAAATACCTTTCGATACCATAAATCTGTTTTAATCTTTAAGAAGTTCTGCACTGAACCAAAAAGGTTTCCAAGAGCGATGGTGCTGAAATGTGTGCAGTTGACCATGGTGTTGAGTCCCGCATCACTCACTGGGTTATCACCCAAGGAAAATAGTACCTTCGACCTCTTGATAATCATGATCATGCAAATGTCTCATTTCTTCTGTGTTAAATCTGACTCACAATTAAATTAGACAGTAAACATAGACATGTGTAAATACCAGATAATATTTCTCAACCTGAGTTTGGGGAACAAAAATCTTTTCAAACATTTTAATGACAAATAAGCCACTAAGGAAATGCAAAATGTACACGTTGCAGCACAACGCTGCTCTGTTGATGCCTCTGGACACTTGACTGTGGTGGAAATAGGATGCTCTAAAAAGACAATGTTGAATAATGAAAATGTAATTTTGCTTAGAAGTCGATAGAATTCGATAAAATGTCTAAATGTTATTAGAACTTATGGATAAGCATCAAGTGTACAGTGGCTGGCCTGACTTCCAAAATATCAGTTCAGTAAATAAACTATGAGCTTAATAGAAAGCTATAACATAGGTGCTAATTACATTCCCCCAAAAACAATGTCATAGAGAGAGTTCCACATGAGGACATTCCTTCGATGTCTGTATCTCAGAGTACCCAAAAATATTATTTTCTGTTAGGATTAATATTTTTGGGGGGGGTTTGGTTTTCTCCTGGTTCTTAGTAAGTGTGCAAGGATTATTAATATTTGTTTAGGTTTTGTCTATCAATTTGCTTTTCTGCATAAATTTCTAGCAAGTACCATGATAAAGAAGAAGGGAAAAGGGAAGAGAAGAAGAGAACAAGATGAAAGCAGATGAGGCAAGAAACTCTCACTTATATACATCAGTCAACTGATATAAACACTAATGACTGCTTAATTTTGAGATGCTGGGGTTTTCTTTTTTCTTTCTCTTCAGCTCACATTCTGTTTTTCTTGGTTGTGTTGTTATTTAGTCTATATTTTGATTTTATTATAGACTCTACACATTCCTGAGAGTAGCCATTTCATCCTGTCTTTTGAATTTCTGGTACTCAGAATAAATGAAAGTAAATGTCCAAAGAGGCTTAACAATAACTTACTAAACATCCTTATCAGATAGGCTTAAAAATAAGCAAAAACTAAGAGTTCATCAAATGAGAGGCTGTGTAATTGATGTTGAGTTTTAGACTTTCAAACTCCACTTGTTTTGTTTTGTTTTTTAAGATATAGGATGACCAATTGTACTAAAGCAACATGAAGACCAACAGAAGTTATTGTTGGGAGTTTTCTTCTGGGAAATAAATTTGCTTTCCTAGCTTTCAATGCCCTGCCTAAATAATATGACTTAAGAATGTAGGGCCAGGCATGGTGGCTCATGCGGTAATTCCAGCACTTTGGGGGGCCAAGGTGAGAGGATCGCAAGGTCAGGAGTTCAAGACCAGCCTGGCCAACATGGTGAAACCCCGTCTCTACTAAAAATACAAAACTTAGCCAGGCATGGTGGCACACGCCTATAGTTCCAGCTACTTGGGAGGCTGAGGCAGAAGAATTGCTTGAACCCGGGAGGCAGAGGTTGCAGTGAGCCAAGATCTCGCCACTGCACTCCAGCCTGGGTGACAGAGTGAGGGTCCATCTCAAAAAAAAAAAAAAATGTAAAGCTTACAACTCAATTGTAGCAATTGGTTGCAGACCTGATGTTAGACCACTGCCCAGATCTGCACTGTGTAATGTAAAGGACAGGCTTCTGAGGTCAGAGCTATTATTATGGCTTTATTTGCCGTATTTTTAAGTGGGAAGTGCATATTTCAGTCAAGTTCACTCATTTTTGTTTCCAGTCTACTGTGCTGCTTTTGTAACTAGAAAACATTTTTAAAATAAAAATGTTAAAAGCAGAATCAATGGAAATAATGAAAATACCTATTCAGTCATGATTCCCCATTCAGGTTAACATGACTGGAAAGAAACCTGTAGTAGTGGAGAGGTATTGCACCCCTCTAAACGTCTTTCAGTTCCCAGGTGGGACTGGAAAGCAACCTTTCTCATACACTTTCTCCTTCTTCTCTGACTATAATGCTTTCTGATTCTATTTAGGAGTGTGTCTAATTGATTTTTCCAGTTTAGCAAGACTTGCCCTGAGTCATTTCCTGTTTCCTCTTTTGCTGCGAACAGAGACATCTCTGCAGAAAGCCTTTCCAGCCTATGATAGCCTCCTTGGACAGAGCATATTCAGGTCCAGCGCTATGCAGCCAGGAGGGTGTCTGCTCCGGTAAGAACCCACCTCATAGTGTGGAAATAAACAAACAAGGGAAGGCAATTCAATAACAAAAGAAAGCAACTCAAAAGCTAAGGAAACCCAGCTTCAAAGTCCCTGAAAAACAAACACATTTATGAGACAGTCCTATTTGACACTTTTTTAAGAATTTTTGATAACATTCCATAAAATAGAAGCCTAGGTTCTCACCCTTTGTCTATTGTTTAAAAATCTTTATTGTTGAAATTAAAAGAAATTAGAGAATAAAGGTCTGTTCTTTATTAAGAAAATAATTTAGAGTACACCGATTTCTTGACCTCACTACTCATTATATTTCCATTAAGGGCATTACTTTCCACTTGGCATAGCAGTCACTTGAATACTAAACTTGTGCTCAAAAAAGAATACACCCACCTTTTATTTTTTAATTCCTACTAAATGAAAATTATTTCATTTTGGCTTACATTTCTTTAAGCTGATTTTGAAAATAGCCTTTTTGATGTGTACTCAGGCCAATAAAACCTCCCTACTACCCAGGGCCATTCCAATCCCTTCTCAAAAATCACGCTCTTGGCCAGGCGCAGTGACTCACGCCTGTAATCTCAGCACTTTGGGAGGCGGAGGTGGGCGGATCATGAGGTCAAGAGATTGAGACCAGCCTGGCCAACATAGTGAAACCCCATCTCTACTAAAAATACAAAAATTAGCTGGGCATGGTGGCACGCGCCTGTAGTCACAGCTACTCGGGAGGCTGAGGGAGGAGAATCGCTTGAACCCTGGAGGCAGAGGTTGCAGTGAGCTGAGATGGGGCCACTGCACTCCAGCCTGGCACAGCAAGACTCCATCTCAAAAAAAAAAAAAAAAATCACACTCTTACCTGCCACCATGACAGTGTCGTGGTTTCCATTTTTCTTTTCTTCTCTCTCTTGCTTTTCTTTTCTTATAATCCGTCAATAGATAAGCAATGGAAAAATATGAATACATCATGTGATTATTAAATACACTTAAAAGGACATGATTTTCGTGTGTTTTTTTTTAATGTGCACACAGTTCAGAGGGGAAAAAGTACTCACATTTTTTAAAGTAGTCAAGCTATCACTGCACATGTGTGGGAGGAAGCTGTGTCTCACTTGTTATAACCAGGTTAAGGATTTTACTCTATTACTATATAGCAGACAATAAAAACAGTAGACATTGATATCTAAAAAAATCACCATTTAATCATCTTAAACTTCACACATATAAGTAAACTTTTAAATTGGTTGTCCTTCGTGCAATAATTCACTTATTGTTCAGCCCACAGAGTTTAAAATTATATATACTTCCTAAAGATGAGTATAGGCAGGAGGGAAAAAAAGGTAGCTTGTAACAGCTACAGCTTCTCTATTACTATCCACCATGAATACCTTCAACTGAAAAACACCTCACAGAAACAAAATAAAGGTAAAACTATGTATTAGTCCATTTTCACACTGCTGTAAAGAACTACCCAATACTGGCAATTTATAAAGGAAAGAGGTTTTTTGACTCACAGTTCCACATGGATGGGGAGGCCTCAGGAAACTTACAATCATGGTGGAGGACAAAGGTGAGGTAAGGATCTTCTTCACATGGCAGCAGGAGAGAGAAGAGCTAGCAAGAGCAGGGAAAACTGCCTTATAAAACCATCAGATCTCATGAGCACTCATCACTATCATGAGAACAGCATGGGGGCAACTGCCCCCATGATTCAATCACCTCCCACCAGGTCTCTCCCTCAACATCTGGGGATTACAATTCAAGATGAGATTTGGGCAGGGACACAAAGCCTGACCATATCAAACTGGTTTGTGTGTTTTGCAAACACAACTTCAGATAGCAGCCCCTAATTCACCTTTCCAATTCCCTCTCCAGTTACCACACACATAGATGACAGGCTTGAGGGCCATTTGCAAAGATCCCAGTTCTCCACTGACTTTGTGGGAGGGTTGTGCTTCCTATCATGTCATGTGACTTGCTGTGGCCAAAGAAATGGAAGCACAAAGGAAACACATCATTTAGCAGAAGTTTTAAGGGCCGCATTCTCTAGTCCCTGGGAAGTTCATGTCCAAATCGAGCCTCCATTGGCTTCTTCTATCCGTGAGTGACAACAATGAGTAGTGCTCCCCCTTTGCAGATTCACAGTGAACATGTAACCTGAGGAAAAAAATAAACTTTTGTGCTAATTCACCAAAATTTTGAGATTTGCTTGTCTTACTGCAACTTAACTTCTCCTAACACATCATCTCATTTAGAAACATAAGCGATCCCACAGGAGGCAGCAAAAGTTAGCAAACATCATAACAGGTTTATTCAAAATAGCATGAATAAAATATTACTAAAAATCTATAAAAAGTAAGTTGTTCTTATTAAAATGTAAAGATTTTAAAATCTAAAAATCCATTGCTTTCCCTTAAAAAGTAAGTTTTTAAATTGTAGTGATGTTTTCAGCAGTAGTGTTAAAATAGTACTTAACGGTAATAGCGATAAAATTTACATTGGCATAGCACCCCAAAACAGTTTAAATCTGTGTTTTATGTTAATTTAATTAGAATTTAGGGATGTCTCATTAGAAGGTTCTCAGTTTATCATGTGTGTTGTACAGAAAATATGACAATTCCAATGTCACACTAATTGAAACACATTTTGAAAAACAATAGGAGAGTAAGTAAAAATATTAGACTTAATAGAAGGAAATTAAATACTATTTCTATCAAAGAGAGAATATGGTCTTATTCTAGATGCTCTAATGCAATATCTGTAAGAAAAGAAAAGAAAAAACAATAGCTCTAGGTTAGACTACTTGCCAGAATCCTAGAAATGACTCAAAGAAATTATTAGGAAGTTAAAGAGCAGTAGCTCAAGGTCTCAGTCTGCACTCACATGAGATGGCAGGGTTGCAAATCCCTGCTGAATAGTGTGGCTTCATCAGGCTTCTCAGGAAAGAAAAATCACAGAGAAAGCCACCAAGAGCTATCACCTACGAACCACGAGATATGACATTGTCAAAAAGTGACTGGTCATTCTACAAAGCTGGATAAACGACACTTCTCTGATGGTTTCAGGCAATGTAATTAACAGAAAAATATGTGAACTTGAGGAAATACTAGGACACAAGGTCATCCAATAGCATTTAAAAACTCAATAAAGGAGACAATTATATACTCTTTAGACAAATATTAGTCGTGTGTGTGTGTGTGTGTGTGTGTGTGTGTGTGTTCTACACAACTGACCATTGACAAGTATTTATTGAGGACTTTTTTTTTTTTTAAGAGACAGAGTCTCGCTCCATCACCCAGGCTGGAGTGCAGTGGCGCGATCTCAGCTCACTGCAACTTCTGCCTCTCAGGTTCAAGCAATTCTCATGCCTTAGCCTCCAGAGTAGCTGGGGCTCCAAGCACATGCCACCATACCAAGCTAATTTTCTTTTTTAATTTTAATAGAGACAGGGTTTTACTATGTTACCCAAGCTGGTGTCAAACTCCTGAGCTCAGGCAATCATCCCACCCCAGCCTCCCAGAGTGCTAGGATGGCAGGCGTGAGCCACCACGCCCAGTCTATTGAGGACTTATTGTGTAAAATTTTCTCCACTTGGCAGCATGGACGGTACAAAGATGTTTGAAAAACATCCTGTGGTCTCCCAAAAGTTACAACCTATTCCATGCCAAGCACTCTAAGCCCTGGAGACAGATATAGTCCCTGGAGAGCACTTTGGAACCCAGCCCATGCTTTGATTATAGTACAGATTTCATAGATACTTACTTGAATGAATAAACAATCATTTAGAATTAACCTCCTCCATTTATTTCTTATATATAAAACCTCAATTTCTAAACATTTGCTGTTCTTCATTTAGGACATTCACAAAGCCCCTGCAATATAGTTTCTCTCTACTCCACAGCATGATGAAATATTGTGACAACTTTATAATAATCATGGTATTCCAATTTAAAAGCATATAGCCAGAGCTTTATATATGAAAAAAGTAAATAGTTGACCTACAGATAGCCAAGAGGGAAAAAGGAGTTAAGGAGATAATGATTTTAAGCAAGAACATTGAAATAAAATATCCCATAAGGTTCTGAGTCAGCTCATGTTCATTTTCTTGTTAATTAGAAACAGTGAGGACAAATATTTGGTAGTTTAGTCTTTAACTTGTATAGTCTTTCTATATTTAAAAATACAGTCCAGGCACAGTAACTCATACCTATAATCCCAGCACTTTGGGAGGCCGAGGCAGGTGGATCACTTGCGGTCAGGAGTTCAAGACCAGCCTGGCCAACGTGGTGAAACCCCATCTCTACCAAAAATACAAAAATTAGCTGGGCGTGGTGGTGCACACCTGTAATCCCAGCTACTCAGAAGGCTGAGGCAGGAGGATTGCTTGAACCCAGGAGGCAGAAGTTACAGTGAGCCAAGATTGTGCCACTGCTCTCCAGCCTGGAGACAGAGTGAGACTCTGTCTCAAAAAAAAAAAAAAAAAAAAAAATAGGGAAAAGTAACATTTATAAAGTTTCAACCATATAACAGATGGCATATATGTGTATACATACATGTATATTTTTATTTTTTTCTCTCATCTCTTCCTAATACTGGCCTTATGGAAAATAAAGCCTACTATCTAGATGTTTTAGGATGCAAATAATTAACTAACAAGAAAACCTGCTCACACTGGCATATATCAAGAAGTCTCGGTTGGTTAATTCAGTTGCTCATCAATGTCCTGAAGAACCTCAGTCCTTTCAAATGTTTTTTGAGTCATACTCAGCTTATCACCATGGTTTAAGAGGACATCCCTGCTGTCTGCTGTTCTAGACAGGCACAAAATCTTTCAACAACAAAAAAAGAAGAAGGGTATCTCTTCTGCTGCGTATTTTAATCGGCAAGAAATTCTCTCCCCTCCACCCCACCCCTCATTAGCTAGACTGGGTCGCATGCCTTTCCCTAAACTTTTCACTGGCAAAGGGAACGGGGGTCCTCATGAATGTTGTAGTTGATTATGGTTTAGCAGAGGTCTGGGGCTCTCTGAGCACACAGCTACACAGAAAACAGCTGACCAACAAGGCACAAGCTGGACTTGAAGGGTAGGAAACCAAGAGTGTCTGCTAACAACATATCCCTTTTCATGTACAGTTAACCTTTTATCCACAGATCAAGATTTGAAAATTTGTCTACTGGATAAAATTTACTTTAACCCCCAAATCAGTACTTACTGCATCTTTTCAGTCATTCACAGACTTACGCAGCAGGGGATGGAGGTTGGTAGAAATGAAAATTTTGAGTCACCCAACGGGCACTTCCATTCCAGACTGAGGCCGAACAAGGTGATTCTGTGCCTTCTTGTTTCAGCGCCCAAACTATAAACAAGTGTCCTTTTCACAGTCTCCTTAAAAGTGGCACACCTTTTGGAGTTTTGAGCTTTGTTGGTGATTTCACCATTTCACCAAGCATGGAACTGAAATGCTGTCTAGTGTTTCTGAGTGTAAGAAAATTGTAAAGTACTTTATGGAGAAAATATGTGTGTTAGAGAAGCTTCATTTAAGCATGCATTATAATGCTGTTACCCACGAGTTCAATGTTAATGAATCGAAAATATATATTTAATAAGGTGTTTTTAAACAGAAACACCTGTAAAACAAGGTTATATATTGATCTGTTGACAAACGTGTTGTAACCAGAGGCTCACAGGAACCTAACCCTGTATTTTCCCAAGGAGCAATGATTCGATATTTGATAATTCAGTGTTTATGGAAAATGTACAGAGCATAACTACCACAAATAATGAGAATCAATGGTGAAGAGAAACTGAGATGTAACTAGGTCAAGTCACATGGCCATAAATAATAAGCCAGACCTCAAATCCAAATCCTATCCACCTTGTTAAGGTCTTTAAATTTTATTCTGAAAAGCAGTGGGAAGACATTAAAAGGTTCTAACTGGGGAGAAACATGAACAGATCTGCATTTCTGGAACATCGTTATGGATACAGTCTGGAGAACAAATGAAGAAGTAGGAAGATTGGATTTAGGGAGACCAGGTAAGAGAGTTATTGCACTAATTCAGACAAGAAGTGACAATAGAATAGAAAGCCAGGAACTTAAGTATCAAATTGTTTTCCTCTGAGACAACAGAAAATAGACCCTGGCCAAAATGTAAACACTAGTCACCAAGAAAGGATGTAAAAGGAACATAATTTTTACAAAGGAACAGTCAAGTTGGAGAGAGAAAGGGGTACAGAATACAGATTTTTAAAAAGGAAAGAATTGTCCAATTTCAAAATATGGCTAGGTACTGGCTAAGTCTGGCCCATTTTCAGATTCTCATCTGAAAATCTTAGCAAGAACCTAGTTCATAGCCTCTATTAATATTAAAACATTAAATTTTAATAAGTGGAAAATGGGATTCTTAAGTTTCTCAGTTGCATCCGATAGGGAGCTGACCAGTCATTTGTGATTTTACATATCTCTTGGTTAAAGCAAAGTTACAAATACATAACTGAGCATTGGGATGCATCACGCAACCGTTTGACTCTCCCTGGAGAACTTTGTGTCCCCAAAGTAATAAGTGAATTGCAATTGAGTTATAAATAGATTTCCACCTATGATCAACAGTAAAATTTTCCTTATGTAGTATTTAAAGTAAAAGCCTTCAGAACTATTGTACATCAGAATGAAGGTAAGTAAAAAGAGAATTACGATCTTCATTTATACTATCATGTCACTTTTTCATTGAGACACTGTAGAATTTGAAGTATTGTCAAGTCTCCACGGAATTGTATGAAAGAAGGAAAGAGTAAGGAGAGAAAGAAAAATATCGATGCCAAAGGATGGTGAAGGCTAGAATGTTGGGGCGTGTACAATCTGTTCCTTATCAAGTGTTGATATCCGGTGCATCGTCATTTCTAGTTCTTATGACATATGAATGATTTTAATTATCTCATGATAAGAATATCATAATACATTTTGCTGTACAATATTCAAAACATTAATGCTAATATATGGCCACATGCAAACCCTTACATGTCATACATTTGAATCACGTCCTGTATATTATTATACATAAGTGATAAGCACACACTTGGATGACCCACTATACAAGAAGCTTTTAAAATAAACTGTCCTTTGAAACTCAGCCTTTCAAAGGGCTCATAAAAGCCTTTCAGGCAATACTGTCAGTTAGAAAAATAATCAATAAAACTAGAAATAAGTGAATCATTTTAGAGCATTTTCCAAGTGTTGAAATTAGAAAGAGGCACATAGTAAGGATGTATTCAGTTTGATTCTTCCTACTGTTGACTATGCTGCACATGGTTTGTGCTGAGTATCCCAAAACTAAAATAGGATATTTTTCATATTATATTTATGAAAGTGTTAATAAATGCTAGAATGCTAGCTGCTACACCAGACTTTCTTTTTTTTTTTTTGACAGAGTCTCACTCTGTTGCCCAGGTTGGAGTGCAGTGGCACAGTCTCAGCTCACTGCAACCTTCACCTCCCGGGTTCAAGCGATTCTCGTGCCTCAGCCTCCTGAGTAGCTGGGATTACAAGAAAGTGCAACCACGCCTGGCTAAATTTTGTATTTTTTTAGTAAAGACAGGGTTTCGCCATGTTGGCCAGGCTGGTCTCGAACTCCTGACCTCAGGTGATCCGCCTGCCTTGTCCTCCCAAAGTGCTGAGATTACAGACGACAGCCACTGTGCCCGGCCTGCAAACATTTCTCACATCAGAATCAGTGAGAGTCTTCTTGGTTGGGTGGCCTTCCACATGATCACTTCTTCCATCTTAGGCCATAAGAGTGCTCTTCACTCAGCTGGTAGGTGGTGGAAGACACTGTGGGGTGCCAAGGCTCACCTGTTTCTTAATCACACTGGTTTGGCTGTCACTCCTCTTCATATTCCATTGGTGAGAACTAGTCACATAGCCCGACCTAGGGCTGGGACTGGGTCATGCAGCCGGGAGCTGAGCTGTCACTTCCCAGTAGCATCTCCTCACTGGACAGGCCCGACAGACTGCTCAGCTATGTGTCTCAGCCACATGTGACATTTGCATTTCTTGCCAATATTCTTTGCCTTTAAAGATCCAAAATTGGTTATGGAGGGAGTCAAATCACCATACATATTCCATATGCAATGAAACTTTCTTGTTATGGGACAGAAATATCTGTGATGCCTCTTTCATAATACTGAATTAGACTTCAATTGCATCTGGATCTTTATATAAAATAGTGTTGCTACTACTAATAATAATTATTATTATCATTGAAAATTGGGGTGAGAAAAAGAAAAAATGTCAGAATATAAAAGAATATTCTTCCTTTCCCATCCCATTCTTCACTCCTCTTGAAAGTTTCAAATTTATGATGAAACATATTTTCCCATTTTCTAAACAGAAAATCATAGGAATGTTAGGTACTACATGAATGAAAAGTTCTTTATCCATCAGGGCCTCCATTAGCATCTTGTAGGCTGAGGCCCAACAGGATAGTGACATTGTTTATTTACAATTTTTCAGATCTTACCAAATTGTGAATCAAGATTCACACCAACATCCAGACCCCACTGATCAGAACACAGTTTGCTATCACTATAACTTTAAGCTGTTGTGGAATCTGAGACTTGTCTTTTTTCCTCAGTGCTAGAGAATAAATCACGTGCCAAGGAAAGTAAGTGGTTATAATTTCATTTCATATCAATGGGTCAGTAAATATAAGATTTGTGTGACAGGAAGGGGAACATCACACTTCGGGGACTGTTGTGGGGTGGGGGGAGGGGGGAGGGATAGCATTGGGAGATATACCTAATGCTAGATGACGAGTTGGTGGGTGCAGCGCACCAGCATGGCACATGTATACATTTGTAACTTACCTGCACATTGCGCACATGTACCATAAAACCTAAAGTATAATAATAATAATAATAATAATAAAAGAAAAAAAAATGTGAAAAAAAAAAAAAAAGATTTGTGTGAACTATAAATGTAAAAATTACCTGGAAATGATCCTAAAGATATTTTAAGTAAAGAAGAAAAAGAAGGGATCTCATTTAAGATGAGGCAGAGATCTCACAGACAGCAAGAAAGAAATAAGATGTCTTTGGGCTCAAAAGAAATTATGCTGAACTTCAGCAATAGGATCAGAAGAGAAGAAGTAATGCAAAAATGTTGAGGACCACACTGCCATGGTTAATAAAAAATGTTCTTTTTCTTGAAAGGCCATTTAGTTGACGTAATGATACTTCTTTAAAAGCATGGTAATGATGGGTGGTGATGCAATGAGGTAAGGGATGTTTCTTATGAGTACTTTCTTTTTTTTTTTTTTTCTTCTTTTATTATTATTATTATTATTATTATACTTTAGGTTTTATGGTACATGTGCCCAATGTGCAGGTAAGTTACATATGTATACATGTGCCATGCTGGTGCGCTGCACCCACCAACTCGTCATCTAGCATTAGGTATATCTCTCAATGCTATCCCTCCCCCCTCCCCCCACCCCACAACAGTCCCCGAAGTGTGATGTTCCCCTTCCTGTGTCCATGTGTTCTCATTGTTCAATTCCCACCTATGAGTGAGAATATGTGGTGTTTGGTTTTTTGTTCTTGCAATAGTTTACTGAGAATGATGATTTCCAATTTCATCCATGTCCCTACAAAGGACATGAACTCATCATTTTTTATGGCTGCATAGTATTCCATGGTGTATATGTGCCACATTTTCTTAATCCAGTCTATCATTGTTGGACATTTGGGTTGGTTCCAAGTCTTTGCTATTGTGAATAATGTGGCAATAAATATACGTGTGCATGTGTCTTTATAGCAGCATGATTTATAGTCCTTTGGGTATATACCCAGTAATGGGATGGCTGGGTCGAATGGAATTTCTAGTTCTAGATCCCTGAGGAATCGCCACACTGACTTCCACAAGGGTTGAACTAGTTTACAATCCCACCAACAGTGTAAAAGTGTTCCTATTTCTCCACATCCTCTCCAGCACCTGTTGTTTCCTGACTTTTTATTGATTGCCATTCTAACTGGTGTGAGATGGTATCTCATTGTGGTTTTGATTTGCATTTCTCTGATGGCCAGTGATGGTGAGCATTTTTTCATGTGTTTTTTGGCTGCATAAATGTCTTCTTTTGAGAAGTGTCTGTTCGCCGGCCGATGATACTGGGTAAGGATTCTAGGGCTGATGGACAGAAAACATAACATGGAAAGAAATGAAACAAAATGTTTTTTATCCCAGCATGGAGAAACTCTATGATTCAAATGGAATTCAGATCTAACAAAAAGCAGGGATCAACCTTAAACAATAATTTTGCCTCCTTCACATTGTCCTGAAATTATTTCAAGCCTTAATTAGAAAATCTGAAAAAAAGAACTTTCTGGAGAATAATGAGATTCTCCCTAGTCTGCTGTTTTTAGAGGCACCACCCTGAATATGTCTCACATTGCTCCTAGCTAGTTTACAACATGCATTGAATAGAACACTTTCAGATTGAAAACGGCATTTATTGGTTGTCAAGATAACCCTTTCTTTAACAGCTCAATTTGGCATGCCTTTGTTTTTAATTTAAACTGAATGAAAATTAATTTTGTCTTCAAATTTTCATGCCACTTTCTGGGATGATTGGAGCTACCCTGGAGGGTGATGAAACTGGAGTTGGGGATCACAGTTTTGGTCTCGAGAGAGAAAGAAATAATTTCCATATTTCAAAATCATTTCATTAGTGAATATAGATGGTCTGAATTTTCAAATCTAGGGAACTAACCATATGCTCCCTCTCCTCTGAAGAAAATAGTGGCAAATTGCCACCATCCAACCCAGAAAGAATGGAAGATGTCTAGCAACAAGGAATTATAAATACAAATATAAGCCTACTTCATTATGCATGTTATTTAATATAAATGGATGGTCTCTCTGTTAATCACAAGGTTTTTTCTTTCCCAAAAGTTAGCGAGTAATGTATCCTATCTTGGAGTTACTAATAGGTCAGGCAGAAGCCAAATGCAATTCAAGAGAGAATGACTGAGATAGAAAAATGCATTGCAAAATGGCACTATAATGTACAGGAAAGAGTCACTCTACTATGTAGCAGCCTTACCTGTGATTTCTATTTTGTGGATTGTTAATAGGACCTCGGGTTCCAGTGATGGCAATATTCACTGGGGACCAGATTCACTCCCTAGGTTCAAATTAACAGCACAGTGTTGCAGATTTCTCGAGAAAGATATATAAGGCTGTCAAAAACACAGCATATTGTTAAATCATGTGTTAAAAATAAGTTCCAGAAGTCACAGTAAAAAAAAATTCAAAAACTGTAATTGTGCAATGGAAATATTATTCCTAAAAAACACACATTGTTTTCCAAAACAAAATCTGCTCTCTGTGTAACATTTTTGTATTAAGCCTTTTTAAAAGCATTCTTGCATGGAATTCAGAGAATTTAAAGCAACTTTCACACATGATCTGAAAGCTCCTGGCATCCCTAGGAGTCCAGGAAGGTAAAATTATATTCTCTTTACTATTTTATAAAGAAGGAGGCAGTGAGCAGATAGATTATGTGGGTTATCCAAAGTCACAAGGCAGAAAAGGGGCAGACCCAGGAATCAAACCTCTAACGACCAATTCTGTCCTAGAAAGGCCACCAAGCGAACACGTGATCTAACGTTGTCCTCTTACCTTCCCACTTCTCTAAAGCATGCTTGGCCCAAGCAAATAGAGCCCTAATTCATCCTTAAATTTGTAAGGTAATAAGCCTAAAACGAATTAAAAGGCACATCATGCCATGGCCTTGGGAAGAAACATCCTCTCTCATTGCCATTACAGAGAGAGACGAAATCATATCAAAGTAAGCTAGACAGTTGAAAGGGAATAGGAAATAAAAAGGAAGTGGCCAAGCGGTGCTGGTGGCAGCTGTCTGAAAGGGAACATCAGCAGGATCAAATAACAGAACTTTCTTAGTTGATTCTTGAAAGCACAAACTAAAAAAAAAAAAATCATACACACTGTTATGCTGAATCTAAATACACATCCACACACACAGTTTAGTTTTAGAAGGTATAACGGGGAGCCTCTCAATGGCAGACCAGATTAAGCACCAAAACTAAATGCCTTTGAAGTCAGCGTAGACAGTCACTTACATGGCCTAGTTTGAGATGAGTTGAAAGCTCACGTCTCTTCATGCCTGGTATGGGGCCTGAAATCTCCTCCAGTAAAGCCATTTCTGAGGATTCTAGCTCACATGCAGGTATATGACAAGGGAGGGATAATATTAATCTAGATTTACTCATTATTACAACAGTTTGTCAGGATATCTGGGAAAGAATCAGGCATTTTAAAAAGCAGAGAAGGGAAAACAGTAAGGAAAGGTCCAGAGGCCTTTATGGCACCTACAGAGTGTACGTTCTGCCATTAGGAAACCCAGGCAATTGCTCTATTTGGTTGAAAGACTGTCAGTTTATGGATGCTGGAGAGCAGCCTGCTAGGTGGTATGATAATGAATTCGTTTGGCTCCAAAGCAGCATGTCAAGTAAGTTGGTCTAATCATATGCAATTGATTACTTGTTTGAAATATTTCAGAGAGTGCCCCTTACCCCTCAACCCCTCCATTCCTACCCCCAAGTGAACGACTTGAGTCATTCTTCCAGGAAGCCATAGCCTAGGTGAGATAATGGGTCCCGTTTTATGTTCCCCATATAGAAACAAATCCCACTTAGAATCTTGTTATATAGAGTACTTCAGAAAGTTGGACAAAAACAACTGCAGGGCAATTATTGTACAAATCAGTGTACCCATTGACTACCACAGCTCAACATCTATAAAAAGAACCAGAGGTAGTCAAAAAAAAAAAAAAAATTCAAAGCAGGATCCTGTAGCTCAGATAATCAAAATAGAAGAGTTAGCCTTAAAAACAGAACCAAAGTGCTTGCAAAGGACCCATGTACAAGTGAGACTCTTCTTTGGCTCTTAGTCTATTTCCAGAACCCTCAATCTTGAGTTGTTAAAACAATACAGTGGCCGGGCACGGTGGCTTAGGCCTGTAATCCCAGCACTTTGGGAGGCCAAGGCAGGCAGATCACCTGAGGTCAGGAGTTTGAGACCAGCCTGGCCAACATGGTGAAATCCCATTTCTACTTAAAAAAAAAAAATTAGCCGGGCGTGGTGGTGCGAAACTATAATCCCAGCTACTCGGAAGGCTGAGGCAGGGCAGGCAAATCACTTGAATCCAGGAGGCAGAGGTTGCAGTGAGCCAAGATCACGCCATTGCAACTCCAGCGTGGGCAAAAAGAGCAAAACTCTGTCTCAAAAAAAATAAATAAATAAACAAAGTACGGTTCAAGGTGAGGGGTCTTTTTGCCCTTCACATACCAGCTCTAATGATGAGAGGAAGAAAAAAGCAAACATATGCGCAAAATTGGAAAAAATAAAAACGTGATTTCCCCATCCATTGTGTAAATATTTCTTTCCTAAGAGAGCATACTCAGCCCACTAGTTTCTTTAAAACTAGAACTAGAAGGGAGAGGGGATTATTTAGACCTATGAATTAAACGTATTAGCTTGAAGCTGGGCCTCTAACCTGAAAATAAATAAACCAACAGAGTAAAAAACAAATAGCAATTAACTTTGAAAATAATTAACTGGAACATCTGTACTATGAAAGTGACCCTTTCTTCAGGAACAAATCCTAGAAAATCTAAAATAGTATAAATGGCTTAATTAGATTTTTGGCTGTCTAGGTAAGTGTGTTTTTTACTTCAGTTTACTATGCTTCCATGATGGGAGCCTATTTTTCATTTTTTTTTTTTTTTTTTTTTTTTTTGAGACGGAGTCTTGCTCTTTCGCCCAGGCTGGAGTGCAGTGGCTCTATCTCGGTTCACTGCAAGCTCCGCCTCCCGGGTTCACGCCATTCTCCTGCCTCAGCCTCCTGAGCAGCTGGGACTACAGGTGCCCGCCACCGCGCCAGGCTAATTTTTTGTATTTTTAGTAGAGACGGGGTTTCACCGGTAGCCTATTTTTCAACACTGTATATAGTACCCTATGTACTTAGGAAAAGGTAATTACTTGAAAATTAGTGACTAGATAATGATAACTCATTCATTATTATTGATTCTGATTATAGAGAGTGGTGTAGAGAAGGAAAGTAGAGGTATAATGACCCAAGTTTTATTTCTGACTCTGAATTTGATTATACATAGTCATTTAATTTGACTGGAATTCTAGTTAGCCTGTTTTTGTGGTATAGAATGGATAGATCATGAGGCCAGGCACGGTGGCTCACACCTGTAATCCCAGCACTTTGGGAGGCCAAGGCAGGTGGATCACCTGAGGTCAGGAGTCCGAGACCAACCTGACCAACATGGAGAAACCCCGTCTCTACTAAAAATACAAAATTAGCCGGGCATGGTGGTGCATGCCTGTAATCCCAGCTACTCGGGAGGCTGAAGCAGGAGAACCACTTAAACCCGGGAGGCGGAGTTTGCGGTGAGCTGAGATCGTGCATTGCACTCCAGCCTGGACAACAAGAGTGAAACTCTGTCTCAAAAAACAAACAAACAAACAAAAGAATGGATAGATCATGAACTATAACCAACCATTGAAATAACATTGTGTCAGGTAAAGATGTATGAACTCTCATTACTAATGGTTGCAACATTGGAAATATATCTGTCATCACCGTGTCTATCACTGGTTCAACTTTTTAGTATCATTAGATCATGAAATAAAGTATTTTATTTCCTCTTGACTGATAGCAAATGAAACTGCCAATATACATATAAGAAGTAGCTGCTTTCCAAAATTTTGTTATGAAGGCCATTGAAGAAAGTTAGCTATAGGATGACCTTCATCATTGGAAATCATGAAGCTGAATATCTCTGCTTTTCATACAGTTTTCTGTATCAAAAGATACCATCCAAGGTGGGATGCAGAGCATGGACATAGGCGTGATTTAATCAAAAGTCCTTGGTGCCTAGTCCAGCATTTCAACTTAAGAATTGAAATCCAGTCTCTGCATTTTAAAAATCAAATCCATTCTCTACGGAAAATTTTTACAAAACATCTTGGCACCTGCATTGCTGAAAATAGAACCAATTCTATTTAAGAGAAAGTAACCGCAAATCGGAGATTTGTGCGATGGCAATAAAATGCAGTTAAGTGTGGTAGTGCCAGGTTTTAGTCCAGAGACAAAGGGTTTTTATAGCACATTATAAACTTCTGAAAGGAGAGGTTATTAGAGGATCAGTTCCCTAACTGTGTGGTTCTAGCAGGCTCTGCTCTGTTGCACTCTTTATTCTCCTGCTGGGAGTTCCGTCTTCTGAGGTGCAAAGCACATCCATCAGCCTTTTCAGCTGTTAAGGCACTTCGTTTATTCTAGTGTTCCCTTCATCTTATTCCCTTGCCCCTGCCCCCATGGACCTCAGAGATCTACAGTTCTCTTTGGCCTCTTAACAGGTGTAATGGATCACCAGCTGAATGAACCATCATCACATAGCCCTTCTTGCTCGGAAATTATGTTTGTTCTGCTTCAAATGTTCTTCCTTTACACTTGGTGCCTTTCCTTTTGCTGCTGTTCTTGCTGTGTAGTCACCTATATGCAAAGAGATAAAACTTAGTCCAAAATACTGGTTTGCCTTTTGAAGTGGTCTCTTGAATATTGGTCTTTTGATCATTTCCAACTGACAGTAGATATATAGAGAAAGATATATCTATATACAGACATTATATCTATATATAGATATGTGTCTAGATACAGATATGTGTGTATAAAGATATATGTATATATAAAGATATATGTCTGTATATAGATATGTACATCTCCAATGTGCAAATATTTGCTCAAGAATAATGTGTTATTATTATTGCATGTCTATTAGATTCATAGATTATTATTTAACTATTTGGAAAATGAGCCCAATTATTAGTATTACAATCCTTTCATGTTGAAAGTCACTTTCCTGGCTCACGCCTGTAATCCCAGCACTTTGGGAGGCTGAAGTGGGAGGATCACTTGAGGCCAGGAGTTTGAGACCAGCCTGGCCAACATGGCGAAACCCTTTCTCTACTAAAATACAGAAATTAGCCAGGTGCAGTGGCACACACCCATAGTCTCAGTTACTCTGGAGGCTAAGGAATGAGAATCGCTTTAACCCAGGAAGTGGAGGTTGCAGTGAGCAGAGACCACACCACTGCACTCCAGCCCAGGTGACAGAGCAAGACTCTGTCTCAAAGAAAAAAAATGGAATGAAAGTCACTTTCCTAAACATAACATTCAGTTTTAGGCAAAAAGAAAGCTACTAAATTTTGTGAGTAACCAGGGAAAATAGGAGGTACCAAAATTCCCCAAAAGAGACAATCCTGAACCCTTGAGATTGTTAGTCACCTTGATATACTGATGTCCATATGTTCCACACTATTTTCATTAATTAATGATGATCTGGCTGGTCTAATACCTCCAGGAATAACTAAAATACGTACTAGTAGAAACACTGAGTTAGTGGCTAGAAGACCCAGATTCTAGGTTTAGATCTATGCTGATTAATCAAATGGCTTTGGGAAAGTCACCTAAATTCGTGGGGCCTAAATTTCCTTGTCTATATTAAGAGCAGGGTGGAGTGGATCACTATGTCCATTCTAAGTCTAGTACTCTGGGAGAAATTTTCAACTAGCTCCTCCTCCTGTTGTTGCCTGACTGTGTCCTTTATTTGCCTTATATACTCTGTTTTCTGGTCCCTCTGTATATATTCTTCCCTTTCCCCTTTGCTCCTTGTTTTTCTTTTTTTGCTGAGTCATTGTCTTCCTTTTCTCTAGTCAAGCCCATTCACTATAAAGCATCTCTCTTTATCAGTTCGGTTTCAGGACAGCCCTGAGTATAGAATTTTCTCAGTTTTTAGCTTTAAAGTCCTGTTTGTTCCCCACTATGACCCAAAATGAAGGTACATTTGGTACCAGGATTAACTCAGCCAACAGAGTGGTCCCTGAGAATTAAGAAAGATCTTGTAATAGAATAAAGGTCTCAAGAATACCTTGGCCCTCCTCCAGTCTTGTGCCAATCCAGTATTACATAACGGAGAAAATTTAAAATTAACCAATTCCCATTGCAAACATGGGAGCAATGTGATTAATCACCAGGACAGATTACTTTTATTTAGGAAAACATATTGAGGGTCTTTCTTGATATGAAAAGTGGGTTCCCTCTACTCTCTGTACTGAAAAATAGAGAACTAAATTGCCTTTGGAAAGATATTTTAAGTTCCTTCCCATGAAATACAAAGGGTAACTGCCCCCAAAATTGAGGAAGAGGGCATATGTAAGGCAGCTTAAGGAAAAGAGGGATTTCTAAACACCACTCAATTTTAGGGGCCAGCCACAGTGGCTTATGCCTATAATCTCAACACTTTGGGAGGCTGAGGCAGAAGGATTGCTTGAAGCCAGGAGTTCAAGCCAGCCTGGGCAATAAAGCAAGACCTCGTCTCTACAAAAAGTAATAAAGTAGCCAAGCATGGTAGCACATGCCTGTGGCCCCAGCTACTCAGGAGGCTAAGGAGGGGAGATTGCTTGAGCCCAGGAGGTCAAGGCTGCAGTGAGCTGTGATCATACCACTGCACTCCAGCCTGGATGGCAGAGTGAGATCCTGTCTCTAAGAAAACAAAAAATAAATATAAATATAAATAAACTTTAGGAAACATTTAGACCTAATGTTGAATGTATTCTAACAATTTACTCCCTTCACCACCCGCATTTTCCACTGCTGAATTCTAAAGCTACAGTGAAAATCTGCCGCCCATAACAGGCTTGTGTTGCTGATACTTTATCCAAAAAAATAAAAATAAAAGAGGTGATGTCCAGTGTGGGGTGAAATAGTAGGAAAGTGGAGCCTCCAGAACCAAGAGAGACAGGAATGGGAGGCAGGCTTCAGCATGTACACATGGAAGAGAGGTATGAACTCTCATCGCCATGGGCAGAGCCACCCAGACCACTGCTGAGCATGCTGGGAAGCTCCCAGGGCCCTATCAGTGCATGGCGTGGAAGCTGGAATCACTTTATTTGAATAGTGAAGTCTACAACGACCTCTGAAGTCTGAAGATGAGAATCCTTCAAAGTGATGGGCCTTGGCCCATCCCTGAACCCTTTCCCTCATCCTCCCAACAGTCCTTCCCCAATGCCTCATTTTCTTCTACTTGTAGCAAAAACCATTCTTATTAACTCAGAAATGAACATGTCTCCAGAGTACAGCGAAACATGTCTCCAGAGTACAGCCGTTCAACATCCAGTAATCAAGGAGAAGGTTATGCAGTCTTGGGCTGGCTTGTGCCCTCTACTTGTTTTATGGATATCTGGTCATCTCCGTTGTATATCAGCACTGCTGCAGGAGAGAGGTGTGGGAGAGTCATTATCTTCTAGACCAGATGCCTGTAAAGCTGCACACAGGATTGAGACCAGCTCCAGCTAAAAAGTGGGTTGTAGATGCAATTCACCTCCTTCCACATCTACTGAGGATTGCAAATTAGGACAAATCATTATCTTCTCCCTCTTTCTCTCTTCCTTGGCTCTTTCTCAATCTTTACTACCCTTTTACACACACGCACACACACACACATACACACAAACACACACACTTAGACTAGAAGAGTCATTTAACATGAGAACATGAACATCTAGAGATATGGTTTGGCTATGTCCCCACCCAAATCTCATCTTGAATTGTAGCTCCAATAATTCCCATGTATTGTAGGAGGGACTTGGTGGGAGATAATTGAATAATAGGGGCAGTTTCCCACATAGTGTTCTCATGGTAGTGAATAATTCTCACGAGATCTGATGGTTTTATAAGGGAAACCCCTTTTACTTGCTTCTCATTCTTTCTTGCCTGCTGCCATGTAAGACATGCTTTTTCCACCATGATTGTGAGGCCTCCCCAGGCCTCCCAAACCGTGAGTCCATTAAACCTCTTTTTCTTTATAAATTACCCAGTCTCGGGTACGTCTTTATCAGCAGCATGAAAATGGACTAATACATCTAGTCTTTATGTGTTACTTAAGGATGAAATATGTATTTTACTTCATTTTTTCAAAATAGACACAGCTTTTTGTTTTTTATGCTTATCAGTGCTTATCATAAAATAATTAGAAATTGTAGAAATAAAGAAAGAAAAAAATAAAGGTCATTTGAGATGGTACTAGCCAGATGACACAGTTTACATTTTAGGATACAATCTTCCCTGCTTTTTCTAAATATGTTGTTTATTCTTCTCATCAATTACTCATAGAATTTTATACCCTGCTTTTTTCAACTAAATATATATCATGGATCTCTTTTGCTATCAGTAGATATCTGCCTTCTCATAGCTAAGTAATATTCCACTTTATAAGTGTACATGAGTCATTTAGCTGTCCCATTTATGAATACTTGTTCTTTTACTAATTTTTCCTTTTAAAAATAACACTACAATGTTTAGCCCTGTGTGATTATTGTGTTTGTTGAACAATTTTCTGATATAAAATTCCTAGAAGTGAAATTTTGGTACATAATGTCAAATAACTCTCTAGAAAAAGTAATCCAGTTTTTGACCCTGACCAGAATAGTACAAAATAAAAATCCTCCTCCCCACTCTTCTTGCCTACTTTGGACATTGTTAATTATTTCAATTTCTGCTAATTTTGTTGTAATGTGAATTCATCTGATTACTACTGCAAATGAGATTAAAGAGCCTTTCATATGTTAATCAGCCATCTTCATGTCTTCTTATGTGAACTGTTTTTTTACATACTAAAAATATTAGGTCCTTTATTTTATATATTTTGCAAGCATTTTTCCAGGTGGCAATGGTCTATGTTGTTATGGCCTGGAGAAATTTTTAATTTTTATGCACACCAATCTAGCAATGGTTTTCTCTATCTTCCTGCCTCTTTGATGCCATACTCAGAAATGCTCTGCACAGATCAAGATTGTAAAAATATTCATCTATATTTTCTTTTTGTTCTTTTTCTTTTTCATATGAAAACATTTAACACCTTTCGAATTGGATTTGATGTAATTTTTAAAAGCCAAATCGTCAGCAGGTTGCCCAATAAATTTCTAATCTATTCACTATTAAAATGCCATTTGTATCACATACTGAAGTACTATACTTATGTGGATCTTTTTCTAGCACTTCTACTCTATTGTGTTAATCTGTACATCCGTGTAATCTGTAGAGGGGTCATGAAGACACTCTGCTCCTCTTATGCACAATCCCTTCTGTTTTTTCTACACAATACCCACACATTTTCTAACTGTTCTAATTTTATATCCTTCCAAATTTTCTAATTTTGTGTGCTTTCTGCTTCTTGCTGAGGCCCTGCTATGCCCACACTATTTCAATTACAATAGCATTCCATTATGTTTTAATACTAGGAAAGCATTCCTCTCACTATTCTTTTTTTTCTTTCTTTTTTAATGTTTTTCTCATACATTTCTTCATCCAAGTCAATTTTAGAATCATTTGCACTTTCAAAAAATATCCAGTGCTGTCTTAAAAAGAAAAAAAGTCACTAAAGTGAAAATCAGATTGAGTTGTCTGAAAGTAGAGAGAAATTTTGACAGAGTAGAAAGAGCCAAAACCTGCACTTGAGGTTTGACTCCCAACTAAAGCTATAAATTTGGCAAGATTTTTAGCTCGTCTGAACCTCAGATCCTCATCTAAAGATGGAGTTAATAAAACCTACAGGTAGCAGGCATCTCACATGCTCCTTGGCCACCCACCATTGGAACCCCATTCCTAAATTTGGAGAATTCTTCACCTAAAACTCTTGTGAGAGGCACCGATAATTCTATAGAAAGCTAATAATGCCGGGAACTCACTCTTCCATCCTCTTTTATACTGACACTCAGTCAAGAGATCTAGGTTCTGGTAATCATAGGCATATGCCCTGGTTGGAATTAGTAGCTGATAAAACAAGGAAAAAGTTCCATGAGGAAGAATCTCTAGCCATAAAGGCAGCTTCCACCACGGCTGGAGTCTCAGAGCAGTGGCATCTGTGATATAGGCCCACAGTAAGCAGCTGTGGTGTCCTCCCTGAACCTGGCTCTCCAGCTCTCCTGGAGATCCCAGAAGGATGTCAATATCTTCTCCTGTTTAAGCCACCCAGTCGGTTCTGTTGTTTCCAGCTAGAAATCCTGCCTGATGCAATCCACCCTGAGATAGTGGAGAATGAGACTGCACAATGAAATGAGGTAAAGCATGCATTCTCAGTACATTTCTTCCTTCTCACCCTGATCTGTCCACTCAAATGTTAAAGGACTGCACTAAGGAGCTCCCTTCTGTTCTGGTTTCCGGTTGACTTCAGCCAATAGAATGCCTCAGCATGAGATGTGATAGAGGAAGGAGAGCTGGGGAAAAGCATTTATTCTTATTCCTTCAGCTCTCTCTCTCTCAAGGGTTGCTGTTCACTGACTGCGTGGTTCCATAGAGTTAGGATTCCTGAGTCAGCCACGTCTCTCTGAGTTCCATTTGCCCTTCTGGCTTAGGTGTCATGAATACCATGCCTAGCCCTGAGGTAACACATGATCCCTTCTGGTTTTTCTTCTATGTGATACTCACACATTTTAAATTGTTCTATTTTTATATCCTTCTCAAATTTGCTATTTTTCCTCTGCTTTCTGTTTCAATCTGGGGCCCCAATATGCAAGCAAAAGCTCCTAGTACAGTACCTGGCTTATAAGAGAGCTCCAGAAAATTTCCATGAATAAAGATACAAAATGTATTTCTTTTCTCCTATTCCCTGGATGTGGTAATGCAAGAGAGCCAAGAATAAGATAAGAATTAATTGTATTTATATCTGCAGCCCTCTGGTATTTTCAAACAAAGGTTACTGGAGTTTTCTACCTCCTGAGTCTCAGAGTAGAAAATCAAAAGCAGGTCCCTCAAATAGAAATTTTCCCAGTTTAGCATTCCCAGTAGACCCTCATGCCAAAGTTTCTGGAATCTTTGCTAGGGTATGCATTTAGGCATTCCTAAATGTCAGAGTGCACATATGTGCATAGGAATGTCACCAGCACCATCTTCACCACAGCCACCTGTTCCCTGCTCCACTCACCTCTCAAATCTAATGGGCATCTATCATACCCATCCACCCCCCCACTTCCTGCCCCCATTCCCTTTCCACTCACCAGTACTCAGGTGTAGCTTTGGATGGATTACAACAATCTATCAAACCGACTCTTTGGAGCAGTAAAACTTCCCTTCAAACGCTCTTTCTGTATTCATATAATAAATGATCGTAGATGCTCCTTGACTGTCCAGTTTTTTGTATCAATATATGAGTGTGAAGTGCAATTAGCCATTGAAATAAAATTGGTAACGAATGCTAATTACTTCATTCTATGGGTTTTGGGGTAAGGTATTCCAAGGCTTTTCTTATTACTTTGAGAAATTGAGAGGTGGCTCTATAGTGATCTACAGAAATTCTGAAATGTACTTAAAGCATCAGACATTAGCTGAAGCTCTGTATAATTGGATCTGTTCTGCATCCCTTGCATATAAGTTTTCTTGATGCAGAGCCCTGAATGCATAAAGAAAAGAGAACGTGGAAAGAAGAGCAGCTTCAATCTGCTTTGCTGTCATTTGGATCTTTTGAGTTCTGAATTCTTTTGGCAGCTCTAATATAACAGAAGAGCTTTTCCTTCGGTGACTATAAAATCCCAATTTGGAATGTTTTTCTCACAGACTTATGTGAACATTGCCAATGGCTACTTTTCACAAAATTAATTCTCACCCTCAATAATTATTTACAAAAGTTTACTGAAGTACTGATAGTAAATATTAGGAACTGTAAAACAGATATCTTTGCCACAGAAGAAAAGTGCTTTCTCTATGTACACAAATGTTCAGGAATCAAACACAAACAGTTTCATTAGATGTTGAAATAAGTTTTGAAAAACAAAAAATGTCACTTCTTATAATTTATTATACTCTGCGTTATTATCAGTAATTCCTGTCACAACAAAAGCAAAATGAAATCACTCTATAGGGACAGAAAATTCCTGACATAAGGAGGATGCTGGTTGTTGGAAATACACAGAAAACAGAAAAGCTTTTTCTATCAGGCATGCTCTACACCTGAAGTAAATCTAGATTCTGGTCCCCCCGCTCTGCCACTAATAGACCTCTAGGAAAGTCACTTGACTTCTTTTAATCGCTCTTATCTGAATAATGACTGAGTTAGCCTAAATTATTTTAAAGAGCCCTCCCAGTACCAATCTTTGTTTGTTTTATAATTTCCTAGATATCCAGTAAATTTTGTCAATGGGCAATCAAACTAGATCAAATTTAACCTCTCCTATTCTTTAGCAGTCAGGATTTTAAAAATTCACTTTATTTGAAGGTTTGCTTCAACAATAACAATTAAATTTGAAAGTCCTAATCAGAAATCAAAGTTTGCATCACATAATGCACGTTTTGCTTTTGTGCCAAGATATCTGTCATAGCACTGGTAAGGAGACACTTCTTAATAGGTAGCAGCTCCCCCGGTGATGTGCAGTGTCCAGCAGGAATGGTCTGAAAAAAATATCCACTTTTCCTTAAATCCTATTCTGGTCACAAGATATTAAAGACAGATTCTTGCCATCTTCCTTTGGGGCTGCAAACTTTGTGTGGATCTTCACTGGTCCTCCTGAGACAGCAGGCATGACGCTGTTGCCCTCATCAGGGTCTCACCTTTCATTATTTGGCTCTGAATTGCCCCAGGCTGTGGATGAGAGACTGTGGAGAATGCAATGTGTACCCCATCTGCAGCCTGGGACACTGGCAAAACTAGCCACTTGCTCTGGTCTTCAGGATTGCTGGACGATGAATAGCACTATGTGGAGTCATATTCTGGTTTATTCTAGTCCATTATTTCTGATGAGCTCAGGAGCAAGTGGATTGAATACATGAAGGTCAGCCAGCATCATGGCAGGGTGAGAGAGATGAGAGAGCTGAACTTCCAGCTCCCAGCACTAGTTAATGGAAATAATAGAACCAGAAGAGATTGGTAACAGTTTGCAATGAATGACCTCCCTCTACAAACTAATATATACATGTTTCCATTTCTTTCATTTTTAACTACTACTGTTAATAGGATACTTTGCATGAATCCATCAATCCATTAATCTGCTTTTTTTAGAACCAAAACATGCACAGGAGAAGGTTAATCTGTCTTCTCTCTCTCTCCTTTCTCTCCCTGAAAACAGAAAACAGCACCAGCAAGAGCAGCAGTAGAAAGGCAAGGGAAATCTGGCCCAGAATAAATTGGTTGTGCTGAAATATTTGTAATTAAGCATGATAACCAATTACAGAAATACCTGGGGTAGTTCAGTGATTCTCTCTCCCACATCAGAGGTCTCCTAATCGATTTGAAATAACCAAACACTATAGAAAATAAGCAAGATCACAGCGTTTGCTAATGAGTCTCAAAAACGGATTTCACTGCATGAAAATGTTCATTGTCAGGAGAAAGACTGTTTTCACAATCTTGCAGGTCATTTGCATTTGCATTTGATTGGAGAAAAGTCCTTTGTTCTTTTCTCTCTTCTCATATCCTTTACAACATTACTGATTTTTTTCTTCTGGTGATTTAGTATTTTTGTATCAGTGTGTTGTACCAAGCCCTAAAAATACACCAAAATAAAACCTTTTGTGCTGAAGTAGCTAGTATCCACTTCAATTATTACTTAATTTCACTGCATTGAATGGGTTTCCTGGAATTTAAATTAGCAGATTTATGACATTGTGAGAGGTTGTTGGACAGAAGTTGCAGTTGTAGAACCCTGAAGGCATTATGAAAGCCACATAGTGTATCATGGACAATACCATTTAAATATTTCTACACTGCAAAGCCCCAGCAACCCTCTCCTCAGATATTTGAACTATCATGGGCAAGCATTTTGAGGGCTTCCAAATCCAAAAAAAAAAAGATAGACCATTCAAAATCTATGATGGTGCATCACAAGCCTGATAAATTTCTGCCATTTCCACAGAAAAGAAACATGGAAAGAAGGGTCATGGAGTTGGAAGAGGAGAGAACATGACATGTGATACTTCCACTTTCTTAAAGGCAACATTACATAAGATATCTGCAGCGCTGTGCTGGTCAACGCTAGATCGGGTGATTCTCTTAGTAAATTTCATCTATCAGTCTCTTAATAAAGCCATAATTTATTCAAAAATCTCTCTCAAGTTCATGGTTTAAATATTCTTTCCAAAACCATATGTTAGGGGAATCTGTGTCTCTTCTGTCTCCCATCTTTCTCGTCCATCCTATCCTATTCCACTACTGTACACCCTATGATCCCTCTCTTCTCTCCCCCTATTCCCTGTTCCCTCACTTTTCTCTTCTCTTAGCTGTTCTAGCTCTCTATGTATATTTGCAAAGCCTGCATGACTGAAAGTGTGTTATCACTTCCCGTCTTCCTCAGGACTTAGACAGCATGACCTCTGAAGTGTGCATAGCTCGGCCATATTCACAGTGATCCTAGCCATGACCTCTTCCTGTCGCCTCTGTTAACAGAAAATCATCATGCCCACAACTTAATGTTCCACTCAGAGAGGTGCCCAGTTTGTGCTAGCTAATTTAATCCTTCAAGTTTTTAAAAATTTGTAAATAGAAGACAATTTTATTCTGAATTATTCTCACAACTCTTGCTTATCTTTTTAAAGTTGACAAAGTAATCACACTTTTCAAGTTATTTAGGAAACTATTTATCAGACCCAGTACAAGAAAAAATTATCTAATTTCATTCTTGGCAAATACAAGAGTCCTATGTCTTTCTAAAAATGTTCTGCAAAATTCCTGGGTCCAATCCTTGAAATAGTTTTGGTTTCTGCACTTACCTGTCTTCCTTTGCTTCCTCAAGATTTCTTTCTTTCATCCTTACTACCCTCCTAATACACACCTGCCCTCTCACACACTCACAAGCAAGGAGAACTAACAGGATATTGACAAGTAAATATAAAAATATGTACCATTGCTTGCCACGTTTTTTTCTTCAGCTGTGCTCAGTGCTGCTTTATTTGCATCTTTCAAGTATCAGCTCAATTGTCTCTTCCACAGAACCTTGCCTGAGCACACTGAGTGGGGTTAATCTCCTGCTTCCACCCTGCCACTGTCACTTTCCGTCATATATTTTTAGTGGCTCTTATCAGTATACAAAATTATCCCACTTATCTATTCGTGTGCATCTGTATTTATATATAAACATCTGTATATGTGCATATATGTATGTATATACACATTTGCTTATGTGTATATATGTGGGTGCATATACACATATATATGTATGTGGCATTCCTAGGAACTAGTCCCCAAGTTTATTGTGAATTGCTTCAGAGACAGGAAACTTAAAAGCAGCCAGACACTATGCCTTTGAACCAGCTAGCCCACACCAGAGTCCTGCAGCCACGACAACCTGTTGCACTTTCCATTTCCATCTTGAAGGCTTTAGTCTCATATTGTCTTAATAATCGCTCTACTTTACACTCATATGCTCCTCTAGACTCTTGCAGAACCTGTCTTTGATCTCGCAAATGTCCTTTGGACCTGATACTCAGTACTGCTTCCGTGACGCTGAAATCAGCCCTCTTCCTCCACTGCAATCTCTGGTAACTCTTACTAGATACTACAGAAGAAACCTCCGCCCAGTGGATATCAATCCTTCTGTCCTACCCCATCACTATCTTATGCAGCCTTTTTTAAAGAAAACTTTTAAGTTTAGAGAAAAATTGAGTAGCAAGTACAGGGAATTCCCGTATCCCTCCCTCACCCACAACTCCCACACAGTTTCCCCTCTTATTAACATCTTGCATTAGTATGGTATATTTTTTACTGTCAGTGAACCAGCATTGACAACTCATTATCTGCCAAGTCCATAGTTTAAATTAGGGTTGACTTTTGATGTTGTACATTCTATGGTTGTGTGGAAACGCATAATGACACGCATCCACCGTTAGAGTATAATGCACATTCGTTTCACTGCCCTAAAAATCCCCTCTGCTCCACCTATTTATCCTTTCCTCCCTCCCCCTGAATCTCCGCCAACCACAGATCTTTTTACTGTCACTATAGTTTTGCCTTCCCAAAATGTCCAATGGTTGGAATTACACAGTAGGTAGCCTTTTTCAAATTTACTTCTTTCATTTAGTAATATGCATTTAAGGTTCCTCCATGTCTTTTCATAGCTTGATAACTGATTTCTATTTATCACTGAATAATATGCCATAGTTTGGATGTACCAGAGTCTGTTCATCCAGTCACCTATTGAAGGAAAACTGTAAACATTCTAGTTCAGGTATCTAGTTCAGGTGGACCTAAATTTTCAACTCCTTTGGGTAAATATCAAAGAGCATGGTTGCTGGATCATAGAATAAAAACATCTTTAGTTTTGTAAGAAACTGCCAAACTGTCTTCCAAAGTGGCTGCACCATTTTGCATTCCCAGCAGCAATGAGTGTTCCTGTTTCTTCACATCCTTGCCAACATGTGGTGTTGTCAGTGTTTCGGATTGTAGCCATTCTAACAGGTGGATAGTGGCATTTCATTGTCAGTTTCATACGGGCTTTTTCTTATTGGAGTTTTCCTCTTTTAAAAAGAAACTGGACAACTCAATGTTTTCCTGGGAAAGCTATGGTCTAATCAGGAGCTGACTATTAAAAATTTTTCCCTTAGAGTTAGCCAAAGTTTTTTCCCTATAACTTCTAGATACTAATGCTAGTCAAACCTTTGAGACCATGAAGCTCCAGACAAATATCTTTTCCTCATGATGCTACTTCCACTATTTTTTTAAACTATATATTCTCTGAGTTTTCTCTTGTCATAGAAAAGTACACATTTAACAGCATAGATTTAATAACTTTTGACATTATCTAACTACATTCCAATTTATGTATTTCTGAAAATGTGGAACCCATAATTGTCCACAAACCATACATAAATTGTACACAAATAGATGGAGTCTGACCAATACCAGAGGGGAGATCTTCAACTTCCTCCTTCTGTTCTCCAAATAAGTCCAAGATTTCCTTGACATGTGGCTACCCTATTACAGATGACCTTTTCTGAGAATCTGCTACATTCAGTTGCTAAGCAGGAAGGTTTTTTGCTTTTAAGGTAGGACTTTACCTGTATCCCTATTAAATTTCATCTTGTTAGAGGAAGCTAGTCAAAATGTTTTCAGATTCTGATTCTGTCATCTAATATATTTGCTATGCATTCCAGCCTCAGGTCATTTGCAAATCTGATAAGCATGCATTCTATGTATTCAAACACATCATTGATACGTGAATGTAACAAGATGTGGCTAAAAGCAGAGCTCAGCAGTCCACTATTAGAATCACCCTCAGGCTGGCATCTTCCTGTTACTCAGCATCCATTGAGCAACTCTGTACAAGATGCCATGCTAGGCACTGCAAGGGATGTAAAGTGGCCCAGTTTACTCCTTCCTAATAGGGATGTTTTAAAGGATTCTTAGCAAAGAGAAGGCATGATGAAAGAAGTGTTTCTGGAAGATAAGCCTGACTGGTTGTCCACTAGGAATTGAAGTACTAGAAGTAGGAACTTAATACACTCTTATAATATTACAAATGGGAAAAAGAAAAGTCTGGACGACAATCTTTATTTGAGAAGACAAGTTATTGTTCACTCATGAGATCAAAGCAATTTGTCGACCACCTTTCTATAAAAATGAAGCAACCCCACTAAATTTTCAGATGAGAATAGGATTTACTTTTATTCATGTCAATAAGCAATGGATAATGTGCACCCTCTGTGCCAAGTACTGGGCTAAATGATAGGTAAACCAAGATACAAATATAACATTCTTCTTACCTTCTCAAATCACTCAAGAGTCAGATGCATACACAGCATATATACAATCAACCATAATATATGTGCCATATTATCATATGATAATAATGTACCAGCAGTCAAGGAATACTTCCCCCAAAAGATGACCATTGAATCAGAAACCAGGAGAGTAAGATGTTGCTTAATGAAATTCAGATCTTTCATGAGGTGGGATATTGCAATCAAGCATGATTCAATAGATCTATGACATCTGTACGCTGCCTCAAATTCCAGAGAGTAAAAAACTCAAACAGACAGGCTGATCAAGTTGTTTCCCCGTTAAGTATAAGGATTTCTTGTCCTTAAAGTTAACCAATGCTTAAAAACTTCAAGGTCTTTAAGACAGAAACAATTTCACTCACAACAAAATAAAACCATGAATTACTAGCATTCTTAGGAGGAATTAAACATGAGAATGATAAATGTTTGGCTAAAAATAGGAACCTAAATGGAAATGAAGGAGCACTCCCTTTTTCTGTGTTATGTGTCCTTCTTGGAATCTTGTCTTTTTAATGCCTTGCCCTAGGCTAATTTGTCTGGAGCAAAGTTCACTTAGGTTATGCACAAAAGAACAAAAGATGTGATCACCACGCAGGAAGCTTCTGAATACATTCCCTCTGTCTATAGAGTCCAAAGGCTCTGGTATGTCTGTCAAAGCAAGTTGTAACTTTCACTTCCTGGGGTGTGCATTCAGAAGAAATAAGAAGAAAAACAAGAGAAGGTGAGCCTTGCAGCCCAGCAGTAAACCAGTAACTCAGAATTGCAAGCTAGCAAATAATGCATGCCATTGAATCACCAAGGATTCAGAGACAAGCTTATTATTGCCCTCACCATTCATAGACCGTTCACTGCTTATCCACGACTCCTCTCTTCTCATGTTGCCTTTATAAAAGTGCTTAGCAGAACTTCTCCAAATATAAGCACATCATCAGTCCTTAAGCCAGAGTACCAGAGCGCTTTTCCCACTGTTACCCAAACTAGCCCAGGATATTTGAACAAAGCTTGAGGAAACCGGTCCTAACTTTTTTTAAGCATTTAGCTCTTTTTCTTTAGTTTTGCAAAGTTGTCATTCATCCCAGGCAGGCACTTAGAAATTCAGTCTGATGTTTCTAAGTTTAATGAACTAATTTGATAAGCATCATTAAGACCAAAAAAAAAATACCATCCAATCAAATAATTCTATAGATAGCTATTAAATGTCAAAACATTACTAAATAGTTTAATGCAATGCAGGAAAAAAACACAAGAAACATACATTAATCTCCTAGACTCTTATGGATTTTTTCTGAAGTAATACACAATTATAGAATCTTCAAAGAAATATGTAATATCTATCCCCAATTCTATTGTTTCCTCTACACATAACTAATCAATAATAATTTCCTTTTAACCGGATTTTGTGTCTTTTACACAATTCACAGTTAATTTGAACAGTGTTTTCCTAGTCCATCTTTCCCCATTGAGCTCTAGTCAAGAAACATTTTTTGAGAACCTTCTACAGTGCCAGATATTCTCTTACATCTTAAGAATACCAAGAAAAATTATCCTCAGCAAACTAATGCAGGAGCAGAAAACCAAACACCATGTGCTCTCACTTATAAGTGGGAGCTGAACGATGAGAATACATGGACACAGGGAGGGGAACAACGCACACTGGGGCCTGTTGAGGGATCTAGTTGGGGCAGGGAGAACATCAGGATAAATAGTTAATGGATGCTGGGCTTAATACCTAGGTAATGGGTTGATCTGTGCAGCAAACCACCATGGCATACATTTACCCATGTAACAAACCCGCACATCCTGCACATGTACCCCAAGAACTAAAAATAAAAATAAAAGAATACCAAGGCAAAAGTCAAAATTCCTTTCGTTAAAGAACTCATTGTTTTGTCAGAAAAATAAACATGCAGAGAGATAGTAACTGTTCAGTATGATTCATAAAAAAAATAAAAGTAATATTGGAATAATACAAAGCAAAGAATAATTACCTATGTATGGTGATCAAGGCAAAAGAATCATAGAATTTATATAGACCTATTATGAAAATTCTGAACTCCAGCCTGACTATTCCTGGCACGATGCACTATCCTTTCTTTGAACTCCAGCTCAATCTCGTTCATACACTCCCTGGATGACAGGCCAATCAAAAAAAAATAGTAGGGGATTCTAATTTGATTCTGGATTCTGGATGCTGAGGATAATCAGCTGCCTGGATTCTCCTTTCAGAATGACATGGCCTTAGACCATAAGGACAATGAACACTCTGGTCTAATGACTTTAGCGTGTCAAAGTTGGGATACTTTGGATCTCTGTAAGTTTCATAACAATGTTCTCTCCTTCTAATATCTCACATTTCTGAATCAAATGTCTGATCATAAGGAGGCGAGGTTTAGAAAGTGGTAAAGTTATTACTACTTGAAGAAGACAGGACAACTTGTGACATTGGAGGAACAGCAACAATCCAGGAAATGAGAAAGAGAACATCTTATATCCTGGAATGTTCAGAGGAAAGAGAAGCTTCCCACTTGGAGCCTTCCTCAGGGAAAGAATAAAAGCCCCAGTGAAGGTCTCCCAAACTGTCTCTGACTACAGTTTGCTCACCATTTTTCTCACTAAGAAATCCATCAGCAACAGCAGGTAAGGCCCCAGCTCCTGCACCTTCCATGCAAAATACACATTAATACCTCTTGATGTCTTCCGGCCAGTCTCAATCATTCCATGGGGCACACCAATGCGACCTGGCAAGGTGTAAAAAAAAAAAACAACCAGAAAAGATTGAACTGATGGTCCTAGGTCATTCCTTCCAAAGGCTCAATTATTCAGACTAAACTGGGAACCCAAAGGCTTATCAGTGAGCCAGAAAGCCACATTGGAAGCACTGTCAACCTATGTCTAACATAGGTCCCACTTGGGAGGGCTTCAACCAATAGAAACAGTGCTTCCTTTCCAAAGGCTCTGTGTGTGCCCCCAGAATCATACTTCTTGTAACTGACTCTTCATGGAAGATAATTAGCTCAGTTTGAACTTGTTGAGGTTTGGGAGTCTGTGAAACAACTGGTGGAGAGATCCAAAAGCTTCTTGGCGCTCAGCAAAAAGAATGAAGCGCATGTCACACCTTTTCCTACCTCTCTCCCTTCTACCTACTGTTCTCATCCTCTCTGAAAAAAGCATTTTCTTCATTGAATTTTCATAATTAGTTCCTTTTATAACTCGTTTTTCATTTCTCCATTATTTGTAAAATATCCATTAGATGATTACCCCCATATGTATGCACACTCAGTCACACGTATGTACAAAATCATAAATGTATTTGACAGAGTGATTTATACCCTTGCTGCTCAAGGTGTAGTCCATGGACTGCAGCATTCATACCACTTGGGGCTTGGGTCGAATTGCAGAATCTCAGGCCCCACACTAGGCCTTCTAAGTAAGAATCTGGGCCTTAATGAAATCCCCCAAAGATCTGTATGCACATTGATATTTGAGAAGCATTGTGCTAGATTATTATTCTTAATCAAATATGGGCACACAGAGAGGGCAAGTACATATCAAAATAACTATATCTAACTTATATGCATATAATAGATTTTTTCTAATAACTTTCTAAAATATAACGATCTAACTCAAATAAAAGGAGAGGTATATGATAAGGCTGAGTTGGAAAGATTGCTGTGCACATGGTTAATCCTGGACATGTATTTAGTAAACTCTGGTTAAACAGATGACTTGTAAAGTTCCAACTCAATAATTCTGTAAGTGATAATATAATAAAGAGAGTTGGACTGAAAGTCAGGAGATGTGGATTAAAGTCAGGCCTTAGTTTAGTCTGCTATGGGATCTGGGGACTTGCAGTTAACATTTCTGAACCACTTTCCTCCTCAGTACAATGCCAAGCCTTCTCTTCTTACTCCGCAGTGTTGGTGTCAGAATCAAATACAATATTACATAGTATAGTAGTTGTGAATTATAAAGCAAAAGTGTAGTGGTATTGTTTTAGGCTAGCTTCTACATATGTAATTATACAGAGACATGTACTGCTGTATATTCATCCACCAGAACGCCTAAAATAAGTAAGTCATGCCTATTTTTAAATTCTATATTTCTGTATCTAATGATATTCATTATAGAGACTTCATGTGTTACAAATTCGTTTCAGATAAAAGGAAAATATAAGGATTAAAAACACTTACTGACTGCTCACTAAGAAAATGCCTTGACCTAAATTCTTTACATACACGAATTTATTTAGTTCCCTAAAGCAAACCCATGAGGCAGAAACTATTGTTATCAGGCCCATTTAACAGACAAGGAGACTGAGGGGCAAAAAGTTTTAATAACTTGTCCCAAATCACCTATTAAGTGGCATAGCCAAGTCGTGGTTGGGCGTTCTGGTCCCACAGCCCATGCTCCTACCTACAGTGCTATACAAGTTAACCATTCATTCATTCCTGCATTCTACAAATCTTTATTAAGCACCTACCACCTGTCGGGCCCTGTTCAAGGTGCTGAAAATACAGAGATAAACAAAATACACATTCATGTCCTTGTGGAACTTACATTCCGGTGGTAGAAAACAATGAAAAAGTGACCAAATAATGTATAATTACAAATCATGTAAAATTCTATAAAGTAAAGGAATGGAATGCAGTAAGAAAGAAAACTAGAATAGGGTAGAGCTTAGATTAGATTTGGAAGGACTCTCTAATGAGGTAACGTTTAAATTGAGATTCAAAAATGCTTTCTAATGATTAGAAAAAGCAAAACCATAAATGCATACATAAGCATTGCCACAGTAAACATAATAACCTACTTACTATGGATGGTATTTGAAAATTTGGAGGATGCAAAATTATGTCAAAAACTATTATTGACCCATTACATGTAAGGAATCCATGTCAGAAATCACACCCTAACCTTTTTTCCCCATCTTTCTCTTCATCCTTTGCTGTAAAAACCAAATAGGAAGAAAGAATTGATTTATCTACATTATCTTTCTAATCTCCCAGGGAAGGCACAAGCCTCTTGACTCTCCTGCCCTCCCCTGTGGAATATACCTTGTTATAGAAATACATGTGTACTATTGTCCTGCAAGAAGAGAAAGGAAACAATATGAAGCCACTTCCTACCAAAGAATATCTGTCTCCTTCACAAAGACTTTGATTTGTACACATGCAAAAGAGAGCTGCCTATATTCTTTGATGTGATCAATTTACGGTATTCATTTACTATGAAATTGAAAAAGGAAAAAATTAAACATGGTTGATGACTTTTGTCCATAGAAGAGAAGGTAAATTCTTTGATGACTCTTAGTTTAGGTTAGAGATCTTTAAGAGAAAAATACACACCAACACACACACAGAAGGGACAAATACATACAGACACAGATACACATGCACGTGTGCACACTTAAACCTACAAGTGTGTATGTATTACACATATATATTATGTGTGTATATATTGCTTTATCTTACTCTTCTTTCTATAATTCTATAAATCCTGAAGTGAAACAATGGAAAAGACAGTGATATGGAGAAGTTTGGCTTATATATTCTTTTATTCACCTGTGTAAAAAAAGAAGTTTCCCACTATGTAAGTGGACTTGAGAGAATATTGTTGCCTTTAAAGGTGGTAACATTGTTCTCATGGGGAGGTTCAAGGTGAGACCATATTGGGGCAAAGCGGTTCACTTGGAAAACTGGTTTGAAACAACAATCATGTTTACACATCAAATATAAAATGCATGTACATAAAATATAGAACTATATAAACATATACTTATATGTTCATATCTATGTATTGTGTGTATATATATACATATGCATGTACATGTATGAATATATGAGATGTTTTATATAATTTCAAGTTTTATTTTAGATTAAGGGTACACATGCAGGTTTGTGACATGGGTATATTGCATGATGCTGAGGTTTTGGGTACAAATGATCTTGAACATAGTACCCAATAGGTGGTTTTTCAGCCCATACCCTCTCTCACTCCCCTGTACATATGAAATTTAAAGAAGCAGTGCTATGTCCCTTTTCCAATGGGATGTCATCCAATTATCACCCAGACTAGCCTTAATCTTATGAATTGAAATTATCTATTTTGAACCCTAATTTTGAAGAGAGAATTTTTGAATTAATAGACTTCGTTTTTTTAGAGCAGTTGATGGGATTCAGGACATGCTATCCCAAAACTGGCGCCTTGGCATTTGAGAAAACAGCAGAAGCAGGAAGTTCTCTCTGACCTTTTCCTTCCCTTCTTCCCTGAAGCAGGCCATAAAGGAAATATCTGACGTTCCTCTAAGTAGGTGATAGACCCTCATTCAAGAGGTGCCCACTGTATACTAGAGGAAAGGAATGTCACACAAGGACACAGGGAAAAATCTGAATAAACAGGCCTTGCTAAATTCAGCCTAGTTATTACCATTCAAACATACTCGCTCGTCCTCTAATCATACTTCTGCATGGCTGTCCATAAAAATACAGTTTCCCCTGTTGTTTCGTGGGGTTTTCAATTCTGAAGGCTTCTATGTCACACAGAACTTATATTAAATACATTTGTATGCCTTTCTCTTATAAATCTGCCGGTTGTTATAGGGATCTCAGCCATGAACCCAGTAATGGGTAAGAAAAGTCTTTTCTCCCCTACATGGTTTTAAGTTGACAGAAAAATTGAACAGAAAAACAGAGTTCTCATATATCTCCCCCACCCCTTCACACACACAGTTGCCCCACTATTAACATATTGCATTAGTGTAGTATATTTGTTATAATTTATGAGCCAATATTGATACATTATTATTAACTAAAGTCCATAAGATTCAGGTTATATGTATAATGCAATAGTCCACCATTCCAGTATCATACAGAGTAGTTATACTATCCTCAAATTCATCTGTGCTTCATCCTATTCATCTCTCCTCATCAGCCCTCCCACCCCTGTCCCTGCAAACTACTGGTCTTACTCTGTCTCTGTAGCTATGCCTTTCTCGGGATGTCAAATAGGAGAAATCATACAGTATATAGTCTTTTCAGGCTGACTTGTTTCACTTAGCGACATTCATTTAAGTTTCCTCTATGCCTTTTCATAGCTTCTTAGCTCATTTCTTTTTATCACTGAATAGTATTTCATTGTATGGACATACCAAGTCGACGACCCTATTCACCTATGGAAGAAAATCTTATCTCCTTACAAGCTTTGGACATTATCAATACAGCTGCAGAAGAGAGAATTTTTAAAAATCTATCTCTACCTCTTCTTTTCTAAGGATCCTAATTTCTAGAGAAGTCAACCTACTGGAAATCCCTCTAGAGTTGTGCTGTTGCTCATGTATTTTAAACCATGGCAAGGAAAAAGCAGGGAATTTTAACAGTGGCCGTACCTTCATAGAACACACACAAAAAATTACTTCAGTGTTCAGCTGATACTGAGGAACTTGAGTATACACACAATTATTTCTATCTAAATGTTATTAGATTACCTAAGCAACTTATATTTTCTTTCTTCTCAGGAAATGTATAATGACATTCCATAACCTGAAAAAAATACTATGAATATCATATACACATGTGCTCATGTGTCATAAATGCATGTGCAATGGTTCTGTTTACAGAGAGGAAAGGTACTTTTCTCTAAAAATCTATATATTTGTGGAAAAAATGTAATAAAACATATTTGATTTATCACATCCAACTTGCTAGTTTCCACAAATTAATTATATCAATGTCTAGGACTGGAATTCAAGCTAATAATTCTACATCATTAGAATTTCACTTATAACGTATTGACAGCCTCGATTCCTTATTTGTTCAAGGAAGTTCAAACTAAGGCCTCATTATCCATTATTGATAGCTATCAATAAAATAACATTATTGTATCATGTAAGTCTTATATTGATTTTTTAACCGAATGTAAGCTACACTGAAAATATAAGTTCTATATTAAATGGACAGATCCCTTCCTGCCCAATAAACGTGGAAACAAGACAAGGGAAGCCCAATTATTGAGCAAGCATAGGGAGGTGGACGATGCGTGCCTTTACTGATTGTCTAACCACACCAGACACAGAGCAGCATCTTAGCTCCTGGCCATGTGCCTCCTCTGAGCACCTGAGACATCTGACTTCATTTAGTGCTGTGCAAAACCCAGGAGGCAGGCACAAGGCTGCCCTTTTGCATTGGTGTGGGTCATCCTTAGTCCCTCCATAATGAATGATTTAGCTCAGCCTCCACTTGTCACCAAGCTGCTCTTCCTGTAGGTCCCCTTAGCCTGGATCTAAATGCTGCCACAAGCTTTATTATATCACATTGCTTTTCACTTAAAATAATGTCTGCATCATTTCATTACTAAACCACATATAAATCATTTTTATCCCAAGTCTACTCCGTGGTATCACTTAATATTATTCCAACTATTTTGTGCCTTTTTACCCCTTTTGATTTCTAGCCAAAAAAATTGTCCTACTTCCAAAGCTGACATCAAGGACCTTCCTGCCTAGAATCTGAATTACCACTACTAAATCTCCTGAACTTATCCCCAAAGTGTTCATTCTAAAATGGCTAACTTTTTACTCCCATATATAAAATCCTTATACAAATATCCACTTACGTGTCTACGTTTTTTAAAATATGCCTTGGTTTTGACTTCACTTTTGTTAGGTTTTTATTTCTGCTTTTGTCTTCTCTCTCTGTGCCTCTCTTCTTTTTAATAGAGGCAAGATAAAAAATTATCACTTACGTGAGAGTTGCTTTTCCTTGTAACTTCTCCTTAAACAACAGGTGAGCTCTTTCAAGGCCTGTCCTGCCAGTAGGTGGGTACTGTTCTTCAGCATTCTTCACCTCGTCCAGGTATAATGGGGGGGTACCAGATAGTAGAGAAGGCCAAGGATAAATGTTTTATTTCATTTTATGAAGCTTAAAGGGCTAAAGAATTCAAACATTAATGGATTTTGAATAACAAATTGGTAACTCAAAAGCAGCATTTTGGGGAAATTGATCTCCATAATTCCTTTCTCTCTAGGTTTGATTATTAGCTTAGTACGGGGCAAAGGCCATAATCTCTTCTCATCACTAATCCCTTAAATTAAGATTTTTCTTACGATTTTTCTCTATAAGAACAAAAGTGTTTTCTCAGAAGAAATGACAACAGTAAGCTGCTGTTGATAAACAGAAGTTTATACACAACCTGGCAATGAAATATCTCCCATGTGGGAGATATCATAACTACAAGTTGGAATACTGATCACGGTAAAAAAAAAAACATTTAAATATGGAAGTATAAATGTCTATCTTGATGTATGCTGCATGAAAACATAGAACAAATCCATTCCAAAAGCCCATCACAGAAAATGTTATATGAGAGAAAGAAGAAGGAATAAGAATGGGAAAAAGAAAGTGATTTTAAATGCAGTTTTGTACTTTAGAAACTAATTTCTTACTCTGAGAAATCAGAAGACAGATTTCCAAGCTGTGTTATAAAAACATAAGTAGAGAGGATAAGTTTTGCATTTTAGTAATTGGAAATTGTGGTCCACTTCTTTATTTGAGGGGATGATGAATTCTCTCCTTGATTCATATGCCAGCTTGACAAGAGAAACTATTAAAACGGTGCAGCACACCAGCATGGCACATGTATACATATGTAACTAACCTGCACATTGTGCACATGTACCCTAAAACTTAAAGTATAATAATAATAAAATAAAATTTTTAAAAAACTATTTACAGAAGAAGTTTGAATCTATAGAACTGCAAGAAAAAAGAAATGATGATCTCATATTGTAAACCTTCACAGATTATGAAAACATGGCATTTAAAGATCTAAGGTTTATAAAAGTATATTTTCCAATTGACTATTACTTTGCAACGTTGATATGTATTGAATCATTTTGTGGTCGATACTACATGTTAACAAGAAAAGGAACCAAAGGCAAATGGCTTTGAAATTAATTATCAGCAACAGGGAGGCAAACATTTTCCCAACAGACATTGAAGGGACACACTTTCCTCCCCCTATATCCCAGTTTGGAGCATCCCTTAAAACCAGGTTGGTGCTTTGAACACTCACAATGACCATGCCTGAAGAGCACCTTTAATGATCAGGCTAAGCCCTAATGATGGTGCTGCTTTACCCTTATTTGGAAGAATGAAAGTTTGCAAGAGTACAAAGTTACATGGCTGCGTAGGCACAAACCTATCTCACTAAAAAGCCCCCAAACCTCAACTCTGGACAATTATCCTTATTCCCATCCTTTTTAACAAAGTTATTCAAAGAAGTAAAAGCCCTTTCTTGGCTTCTCCAGTCTATTCACCCTTTCAACTACTTTTCATGTTTAGCTCCTTTTACCAATTGGGGTCATATACTTCTTAATATTTTCTTAAGTTTATATAGAACTACACACTAACACACACACAAATATGAAAGAATTGTCATCACAGTGCACATTTTTTCACTCATCAATATAGCACAAATTTTTTTCATGTTATTACATATATAACTCTACCTTATTCTTTTTGATGGTTACATAAAGCCCTTTGTAAAGATGTATTCCACCATTTTCTTATTAACGGACATTCGTGTTTGCAATAAGCACAAACATATGCTTTTGAACCATTGCTATAAGAAGGATTCCTCAAAATGATATTTCTAGGTTATAAGAAATGAGCACCTAAAATGTTAATAGCTATTACCAAACTAATCTCCAAAGGTCTTGCAAATTTACTTTAATACTGTAGGGAATGAGAAGGTCACATTCATGCCACAGATCAGCCCAGTATAGAACAGCACACAAAGTTTTCCATTTTCTTCATATTATCCCAGTCTAAAAGCCAAAAAGGGATGTTATGTTTTGATTTTCATTGTTTTTATTAATACTGAGATTGAGAACTTCCTATCTGTTTATAGGTCATGTCTAGTTCTTCATCCCCGAATTGCCTATTCATATTCTTTGTCCATTTTTATGTTGCATGGTTATTGTTTTCTCTTAATGTAGTGAAGGAACTCTTTAAATATTAGGAATATTTGCTATGCATACCTATTATATATGGGACAAATATTTTCACATTAGCTGTTTGTATTTTAACTTTTCATTTGCTGTCCTTTAGAGAATTTAGAATTTTAACAAACTGAAATCTGCCCATGATGTTTTCTTTATGGGGTCTGATTTCCATGTCTTACTTAAGAATGCCACTCCAAGCTTATAAACATTTTCTATGCTTTGTAGGTTTTACATTTAGATTTTTATCTATCTGTAGCTTGTCCTTTTCATATGATGTGAGGGAGGAATCTAATTTTGTGTTCTGCTCTTGAATACCCAATTGTCCAAACCGCTCATGGATTTGAAATACTCTGCTTAACAAATACTATGCTCCCTCATGTAGGGATGTGGTTTTGGCCATTGTCTACTTGGGTTTCATTGATCTGCCTGTCTATCTTTTGATATCATCTTGTTTCATTGAAGCAATTTTTATCTTTCAATATTACTGTACATACCTCATCATTATTAATTGTTGGATTTTTTTCATATGAAATTTAATATCAACTCTTTAGATACTGATTAGGATTGAAATAAATATATATATATATCTTTGTTTTTATGTATTTATTTATTTTGGAACAGGGTCTTGCTTTGGCACTCAGGCTAGAGTGCAATGGCACAATCATAACTCACTGCAGCCTCAACTTCCTGGGCTTCAGCTACCCTCCTGACTCAGCCTCTTAAGTAGCTAGGACCACAGGCATGCACCACAACACTCAGCTAAATTTTTATTTTCAGTAGAGATGAAGTCTTGCTGTGTTTCCCAGGCTAGACTTGAACCCCTGGGCTCAAGTGATCCTCCTACCTCAGCCTCCCAAAGTGCTAGGATTACAGGTTTGAGCCGCTACACCCAGCCAAGATTGAATTTTATTTTTATATACATTTAGTAAAAATTAACATCTTCTTATTATTAATTATTCCTACCCAGGGAAGATTCTTCAAACTTCATTTTATGTAAGACAAAAATGTTTTTTAAAATATTTTTATGGGTCCTGAAGGACAAGCATTGATGAGAATAAATTTTAAATCAACTCTCTAACACAGCAGGATATAATTATAAAGAAACTATGAAGCTAACTTTATGAATCTTTTAAATCTAGACTTTGCTCTAAATGAGGAGAAACGTCTGTCATTTTCGGGACTATGTTTTTTTCTTTTCTAACACTGCTTTTGCTTTTGTCCCCCTGGGGGTGAAAATGCTGGACTAAATTCAGCATGAATAAAGATTTGGTCACAGAGATCATCCAAAGAATTGAGGATGTGTCATTAGAGATAGGCTCAGCTTAACTCAGGTTGCAACAATGAATGGTTTCCTCCTCTCTGCCCAGTGAATGGGATGACCTGGTGCAATGAGCTCAACACATGAGCAATGGTGTGAAAAGACAGAGCACTTTGTCACCTTTCCTTATGACCCCTTTAACCCTGTTGCTGAGACTATCAACCAGGGAGACAATTAGTAATAGTTACATTCTAGTCTTGTGACACGGACAGCTATTCACCAGGAAAGAGACCAATTCATTTCATCCAGGTCGCTGAACAATCGCTGGATCATAAAGACTTTTAGTCACTGCCAAACTGAACTACATTTGAACCACCGGACCTAGTTGTGTGACTCCATCGATCACTGCCATGCCAACTGGTCACCCATAAAGACATTGCATTAAATACAATAGCCCCCAAGATGATTTATAAGTTGTCTTCTAAATACAAGTGTATGTCTTGGATATGGGGAAAAAATTATATAGAAGGGATGTATAGATTTTTTTATGTCTCCTACCTCTTCATTCTAATATGTCTTATTGAATGCATCATTATTTACTGCATGCAGTTATAAGGCTTAAGTCACAGGTAGTCCTTATTTCTCTTCTATCTCAGTTTCTCTTGGCTCATACACTGCTTACTTCACATAAATACTACAGAACATAGGGAAAAAAGGATCCAAGGTTTAAAAGCGTACCATGACTGTCTTACAAAAGACAGAGGTTTGTAATATCCAAAGGTCTAAGTTACAAAACCTTTTATAACTGGCCTTTTTTCTCTTCTTCAGACCTAGATAAAAGTTTAGTGAATTGGTTAATTGTCCACCTACAGTGGACAATAAAAGATGGTGGTTGTATAAAACAATAGAAGCCTGAAGAGTTTCAGATGCTGTGTGTGGCTGGCAGAGTGCTTAGTCTGGATACTGGCTATGCCTTATAAATAAAATATGAGGTCTGAATGGGATAAATTTTCTGAGCCATTCCTGAGAAATAACCAGTGTTTCATCACCTTGAATATTGTTTTTTTGTTTTGTTTTGTTTTGTTTCGCCAACCAACACAAATGAAGATAAACCAATCTTCTAGGTTAAAGAAAAGAACAAGTTGTTGTTTTGTTGTTGCTGTTGTTGTTTGTTTTTGTTTTTTGCATCAGAGTTAAATCTTGAATGAACAGCAAATTCTCAAGTTGAGAGTAAGTACGGATTACATGTCTTCATCACTTTCTCAGATTAATTATGTATTTTTAAGCTGAATTAATGTTATGGGCAAATCAAAAGAGATTGCTTAACTTGGAACAAGTACTAAATGAAATCACAACCAGTAGTTTTCTGGTCTCCCTAGTGGATGCTATAATGGAAATGGACAAAGGGTCTGTGTATCGGATGTCAATATACCATGCCAAGAAGCCATGTAAATGCACCAAGAGATCCTGTTTTTGAAGTCTCCTCTTTAACACACAGAATCAAAATGGTAACATCCATGATGGAGAAGGAAGGTGGTCCCCAGCCCTTACCAGCCAGGAGAACTCTGATGACATTCAATGTGCAGTCATGCCTTGGCATCAGAAACCTCAAGGGAGTTGGCATTTTTTCCATTATGGTCATAGTCTGGTAACAAATCATCTATTCAAAAATGTAGAGCCATGTTTATTTCCTTACTTCATTTCAAAGTGCTCCTCTGAGATAACTGATAAAATGCAATTCATCTTCCAAGGGGGGAAGAAAAACCTGTCAGTGACAAGAAAACCCAAATTTGAAATTAGAAAGAAACACAAAATCCAACTTAGCCATGCTGTCTTTTTATAAAATTAAGCTCAAAGAAAGAACTGAAAGTTACTTTTTGTAGGAGGAATATTTTGTAAGGACTGTACGAATAAACAACACCAGGTATAAACCTGAGGTTTGCAAGGTTTTAAAATACTGCTCCATGTTGCAGCTATGAAAAGCATGAGCAAGTGAACTGAAAGAAAGCTTCAGTTGTGTATCAGGAGCACATTACATGGGGCGTGAAAAATAGACTCTAGTAACCATTGCTTAGTACAAGAAGCAGCACCTACAGAAAAGAGCAAAGAATTTATGCTATAAATAAAATACAGAGCCTCAAATACAAAGCTGTGAGAAGAAGAGAATAATTTTACTTGCTTAATGGGGAGTATATTCAGGACGTTTATTGTTTTTACTCTTGCTTTCTCTCCACAGAATATATAACTCGAGCTTGTGTTCCTGTCCCAGGAGAGAGAGATGACCCTCTTCTTGGTGCTTTCCCACTTTAGTTTTCATCTTCCATAATTTACGAATAAATGCATAAAATGGAAATGGACTTGAATATGACACATGATTGAAAAGAATGATGTGGAAGTGCCTGGCAGAAAAGCAAAAATGTATTAAATGATTGAATTTACTTTCATTGATCACTTCGTATGCCCTAGACACTGTATTAGGCACCTTACATAGATGATCTCAGGTTTTTTTAAACAAAGAGGCTTTTAAAAATTACAGTGAAATCAAAATGACAACAATAGAGTTTAAGTAAAAATGTCAGTACAAAAATGATATGCAAGAGCAGGATATGTCACAAAACCACACAGAAAATAAGAGCTTTTCTATGTTCAGTCAATAATCAGCTGGGCAGGAATTAATTTAACAAATGTTTATTAGTAACCTGCCACAGGCAAGCCAAAGCACTGCATTAGCTGTTGGGTTACTAAGATGGTAAATCAAGACAAGTAAGAAAGGAAAGCTGCACTATCAGAATACATACAAAGAGTGAATTGGGAGACACTGTTTTTGGTTTTGTTTCCATAGACTGTAATGGTAATAGTGTCCAGCAGTTCAGTACTCAAAAACAGACTAGTATTTTATTTCTCAATTAGATCATAAGTTCCCAGGAGGCTGCAACCATGTCTTGTAGGCCCATTATCCCAGCACAGTCCTAGATATACAAGCTAGTTTATTGAGTATTGATATTAGAAACTAGGAAAGCCTGGTATACTTAATAATCAATGTTCAAGATGTTTTAAATCCAAGATGACCAAATGGGGTTTTAGGTCACCCCAGTTACAGGGCACGATTTATCTTCAACTATGAAGGAAGTAATACAGTGACAAACACCATCACTAAGGACCCAGTTACAGTGTGGAAATGGGCAAAAAGAGATGAAGTGCTTTCAGTTTTTCCAGCACTTATCATCAAGGGGAGAATATTGCTTTAAGGCCAATTCATATTCCCCAATGGTCATAGTTGTTCCATTTTATATGGTATCCATTCAGCATTTTTTGTCTTCTTCGGCCCAGAGGGGAATTGGGAATTCAAGTCAGTCATTTGAGAATCCATGCTGTGCTACAGAGAAATCCTGCTGGTATCCCATGGCTGTGTTGCTGCTGGTCCTGTTAGCTAAGTCCTTCCTGGCTCAGCAATGTTGTGTTACACTACACACAGCTGTAGGGAGAGGATCATGCCAAAAACCAACAGTCAGGGTGTTTTTATAGACCTAACATTTACTCAGTGCTCGTAATATGCCTGCAAATATTCTAAGCTCTTTACATAGATTGATTCGTACAAGCCTCACACCAACCCTATTGGATGGGTACTGAAATTATCTCCAGTTTAAGATGAAGAAACTGAGGCAGAGAGACCTTAGGAAACTTTCTGAAACCTACACAGCTATTAAAGGGAGACACTGGGACATAGATCCAGTCTCTGAGGTGCCTAAGTCCAGAGTCTCAACTGTCCTACACTTTATCAGACTTCAGAGGTCCCTGCCACCACATCACTTTTGCTGAGGGCCTCCGCTCCTGCTTACTGGAATCCCTGGTCTAACAGCCACCCCACTGTTCTCTACATGCCTGCTACACAGCACTGTGGGACCTAAGCACTTACATCCCTTCATTCCACTTTCTCATCCTGATATGGTCTGGATCTGTGTCCCCACCAAATCTCACATCCAGTTGTAATCCTCAGTGTTGGAGGTGGGACCTGGCAGGAGGTGACTGAATCGTGGGGTTGGATTTCTCATGAATGCTTTAGCACCACCCCTCTTGGTACTGTCCTCATGATAGCGAGTGAGTTCTCATGATACCTGGTCATTTAAAAGTGTGTAACACTGGCTGGGTGCAGTGACTCATACCTATAATCCCAGCACTTTGGGAGGCTGAGGCGGGTAGATCACCTCAGGTCAGGAGTTTGAAACCAGCCTGGTCAACATGGTGAAACCCCATCTCTACTAAAAATACAAAAATTAGCCAGGCATAGTGGTGGGCACCTGCAATCCCAGCTACTCGGGAGGCTGAGGAAGGAGAATCACTTGAACCCAGGAGGCAGAGGTTGCAGTGAGCTGAGATCGTGCCACTGTACTACAGCCTAGGCAACAAGAGAAAAACTTCACCTCAAAAAAAAAAGTAGGTAGCATCTCCCGCTTCTCTGTCTTGCCCCTGCTCCAGCCATGTAAGACGTGCCTGCTCCCCCTTTGCCTTCCACCATGATGGAAAGTTTCCTGAGGCCTCTCCAGAAGCTGAGCAGATGCCAACATCATGCTTCCTGTACAGCCTGTGGACCTGTGAGCCAATTAAACCTCTTTTCTTGAAAATTACCCAGTCTCAGATATTTCTTTATAACTGTTGAACAGACTAATACATATCCTTAATCCTTTCTTTCCACATCACCCCATGTGTCATGTGCCCACTGCATACCTGCCATACTTCTACCAGCAGCTTCATACTACATCCTGTGGAATACCCTGTTTAATCTTCAAACCCTTTCTCAGGAGCATTTTCAAAGTAGGGACAAAAAAAGAGGGTATAGTTACAGAAATATATCGGACAGATGCAAAAATAAAAGAAGATTTGGTGCAATTAGATAAGCACAATTCCTTAATTGTCTTTGCCAGTGATAAGATATATTGATGATACATGAATATATTCCAAAGCCTAGTGGTGAGACAATACCTATGTTACATAAGGGAGTGAAAATAAAAGTTAGTAACTAGGGATCTTCAACACCAGAAACACCATAAAAGACACTCTGTGTAACTGTTGAGACAGGCCTTCATGTTCTTCATGTTTGTAAAACTATGTCCCTGGTATGATAAATATCACTCCCGAAAGTCACTTTGAAAAATTCTGAAACTGCTTTCCAGACTCATTCATAAAGAGTGTAAAAAATTTACCACGCATCACAGTCAGCATCAATGACCACAGAAGGATGATCAATCCATTCCCATAGCCTCCCCAGCTAGTGATGTGGGGTGGGATGGGCTGGCATGCTGGGGGAAGTGCCGCACTCTGGCCAGACACAGCAGGCTGAGAGTGTGGGCACATTAACATTTCTCTGGACAGAATCTCTGGACTTCACCTTTTCCCTTCCTGTTCCTGGGTGATACGCTATTACACATAAACTCAGAAGTGTAGCATTATTTATCTCCGCATTTCTCACCTGAAATGTTAGTCTTTGCCTTGTTATTATCAATTCCACCATGAGCATAGGTGGCTCCATAAACTATAAAGGGAGTAGAGAGAGAAAGTTGAAGTTACTGTAGGGTTTGATGTCACTTCTTTACTAGGTAGGAAACTAGACTTATGACTGTCAGGTGTGTTTTTATTATTTCACTTGTAAGGAAATAAGAGGCTCTGAGAGAGGTTACCTGTGAATGATCATCTCCAAAAGGGCTTATATATTCTCTTCTGTTTCATTCAAAATTAAGTAGAGTGACCATATGATTACTTATCATCCAAGCCAAAACACTTTTGACAGTAAAATAAGGCACGATTAATAATTAAATCAGTATAACCAGTATACCAGAACTATCTCAGACAAACTAGGCTGGATGATTACCCTAAAGCTAGGCAATCCTACTACAAAATGCTTTTCTACTTGGAACTGAGACTGGTAGAGTGTATCATTGGTGCTCTCTCCACAGGTGCTGGGCCACCTGACCAATATTTCATGTGATGTCCACACTGGCTACAACCACAGCATCTCCTTCACCACCGACATAGTCTCCATCGTTTATTCTCTCTTGTTATTAACACTCAAAAATATGGCTGTCCATGTAAGTATGTATTAGCTTGAATTGAAGATATTTATTATTTCCCTGGCTGACTTATATAATATGGCCAATCATCCCTGAGTTCTCTTTGCAGAAAACTAAATGCAGTTTAATTGCATGGTTTATTTTGCAATTGTAGTATCATTAACTCAGCAAGCTTCTCACAGAGTCAAAAAGAGTGACTAACCAATGCATCCGCTACAGCTAACACCATGGATGGGAGTGCCCAGTACATCAAGGTTTGATTTCTATTCCCTGGGAAGGTGAAAATGAAAGTTGGGCAACTATTTATAGAATTGAAACAAGCTGGATGAATTTGTCTTTTAAATTGTCCTCAGTATTCAAAGCATGGAGATCATTACAGCTCAAGAAATGAATGAGTGTTCATTCTGCATCAAATTCTCACAGTATCTCACTGCCATCATAATCTAATAATTTAATACCAATGGATTACCAATGTACAGTTATTTGACCTATTGACATTTTAATTTTAACAGGTTTGTAAAACGAAAATGTCTTCAAGGCCCACAGAAATAAATCTCCATATGAATGACTTCAGATATTTGACCCACACCAGTATTCCTTGAATCATTATTACCCAGGGAAGAACACAGTGTTTGATTTGATGTGACCCAACTCGCCTGCAAAAACACCTGACCATCTGCATCTCTGGGAACCAACTATTCCACATAAATGAATTACCGAATTTTCAAAGCACACCTATTCAGATGCTAAACATCATCAACTCATTCTCCAACTTCTTAAAAAATTATTAGTAGCTTTCTAAGGGAAAGTGACTATAAATTAACTTTTCTTGAGTTTCAGAGTCATCTTTGTGAGCCTTCATCCTAGTATTTCTGCAGCAATATCCTCAGTGTCTGCTTTTTTTGTGGTGGTGGTTGTTCTCTTTCCATTCAAGGTCAGCTGTCGCTTCTACTGTTATTAAGCTTCCTTCTAACACTATGTCAACTCCCGTCCTTCTAATTTATTGCTGCAAAACTGCTAAGTGGTCAAAAACTAAATGTTGAGGCCAGGCGTGGTGGCTCATGCCTGTAATCCCAGCACTTTGGGAGGCCGAGGATGGCTGATCACGAGGTCAGGAGATCAAGACCATCCTGGCTAACACAGTGAAACCCTGTCTCTACTAAAAAAATACAAAAAAAATTAGCCAGGCGTGGTGGCGGGCGCGTGTAGTCCCAGCTACTCAGGAGGCTGAGGCAGGAGGGTGGCATGAACCTGAGAGGCGGAGCTTGAAGTGAGCCGAGATCACACCACTGCACTCCAGCCTGGGCAACCTAGCGAGACTCTGTCTCAAAAGAAGAAAAAAAAAAAAAAAACTAGATGTTGAATATAATTAAGGATGGATTGTTAAGAAAACGTCACTTGAATACTATCTTTGTTTTTCTCATTTTGGATTTGGAACTAAGTTGTCAAAAATTCAAAACGAACCTTCTAAGTAGACTGGGACTATCATCCCTTACTGAGTCTTCCTTCTAGCCCTTTCTGTGAAAAACATGTGATTTTCTTCTCTTACTTGTTAGCCATTTCCTAGCATTTTGTGATTTTTACATCTCTCTTATTAGTTGAATAAATCCAAAATCCAGGGGTTTTTTTCTCCATTTTTTACACTATATTTTGAGAGCTTCACAAGAATAAGAAAGTCAAAAAACGAAACAGGTGAAAAACCATTTCCAAACATCTGGTCTATTCAAAAGAACTACAGAAAACAAATCACGATTGCCGAGCTGGGCTTCAAGACGATCTGAGAGGGAACAGAAAACGAACGCACACAGCTGCCAAGCGTTCCATTTCAACCTCATCTTCCAAATTTCAAAATTCCTGTGCTTGAGGCAAAGTCATGCCAAATTCCCTCATGTCCTAACATTAGACATTCCTGAATTACCTTTGTCTTGCGTTCTCCTGAAAATAGCATCATAGAAGGTCCAGAACGCTGATAAAAACAAAATAATGACTGGCACCCCAGGCTGAATTACACAGATCACGGGATTCCATCAATGTGAACTTGACTGTCACTGTCATCTCTCCCAACCTGCATAAACCAGAATGTCATCAGCAAAACAAGGCAGAGCACAGAAGTAATTACCTGGCTAATTCAAACAGAAATAAATGTCTCTTGTTTTGGCTACATTATTAAGGGAATCCAGGCAGAAGTGTCTCTCCTACCTGGATTCTCTAAGCAATTACCTCAAACATCCACTTCATTCCAAAGCCTGTCAAAGAATATCCAGTCCGCAAATTTATAAACAATAGTACCTCTAAGCAAATTACTGAAGTAACATTTAAATCCAGCTGTCGATCCCTCCAAGGTAAAATTCATAGCATTTTATTCTACAGCTAGCTATGCAGAGGAGGGAAATGGCTGAAGGAAATGCTAAAATCCCAAGCACACATTTGCTATAGAATTAATATCACAATTTGTCACTGATAATGAAAGCATATAAAACAGGTCCTGACAGCATGTTATTTCTGTTACAGATCATTCTTTATAAAATCCAAACAAGGTTTTCCCTTGCAACCATGGAAATTATTTCTACCTCAAATTTACAAAGCAAAATATTAATATTGTGGTTAGTAGCCATCTGCTGCATGAGAGTCCTGTGCAATCATTAGTCTAAACTGATGGCATTGTGGCAAGCTGCCACCTCCCAAGAGGCTAGCCTCTAAAACCCATCAGCATCTTGGAATTAGTCTCAAATCTGAGAGGGCAAGCTGCAAACCCGGAAATCGGCTCTACAGGAAGATCCATGTCATTAAACTCTGTTCTTAGATACTGAACCCCAAAATATTGTCATACCCCAGTCTATATTCAGAGCCATGCATCAGCCAAGCCAGTCAAATGGAGTCACCGGGTGGCAACAAATAAACATGAGGCATTTGGGTCCAATGCCAGGTCCAGCAGAGAAAATAGCGACCTGTATTCCACTCAACAACAGTGGTTTTCACTACAAAGTCAGAAGAGGATCAAGCTGTGAGGAGTTCAGCTTATCACAAAATCTCACTGAAGTCACTGTAACTTTTTAGTTTAAAAAACAAAAAAAAAGCCACAGAGGCAGCAACATGCAGAGGAATTCAAAGGAGGTGTGAACTAAGTAATATTTCTCACACGGTCTCCACCATAAAAACTTGCACTAGAAATATCTAAATTTAAATGTTTCATCCAATAGGCTCTGTACCCTCTTGCCATTTTTACTAGCCTGTTCTAATGATTTTCATTTAGAAATGCAAAAGGATGCTGTATTTTTAATGTTTAATCAATCTTCAAGAACTCTGTATGTTTGTAATCATGGGCCATATGAATGCTTGCAGAGTAAGATACGTGCTCAAAAATGATTTAGCAAGATGCACTGTAACTGCTTTTCTCTGGTATCGTAATCACATAATCATTTTCTTTTTGGGTAGCCTAGATGCTCCAAGCAGCGGGTGGAAAGGGGGAAGAAGAGGTAATAAGGAATGAAGAAATCAAACTAGGATGTCACAGTTAAATGTAATCTTGCAATACTTATGCAGATAATTCAAGTTCCACCAAACATTTTACCTCATGTAGAAGTTTATGGAAAAACTTGAGTGTAGGAATAGGGGGATGCATGTGATAGAGTTGGAGCCTAACCTCACGTATACACAGAACAAGTCACACTGTGAGAATCTACTTGTTTTCAGTATAAAAATGATGTTTTTTGATAAAATTTATGTGGGGCCTACATGCATTTGTAGATAAACACACAAAAAAACTAACAAATGAAACCACCATCTTTAAGCATACCATGTAACTTGCATGCACTTATGCAAAACCCTCATTGACAAACTGTCAGAGACGTTTTAAAAAGAAAAAAAAAAGACAATGCAGAGGCATATAACATTACACAATGTATTAGACTAATCTTACATGTACCATCAGTTATTTAAAACAAAACTCTTAGAAGAAGAATCATCCATTTAATTTTGAACTGTCATATAAAATTATCAGGTCTTCCCCCTAGTCTCATGGCATCTTGAAGGTATGAAGGAAACTGAGGAGAGGCAAGCTTTGTGCTTCCTTCTTCTTCCACTTTAAGTAAATACCATATTAAAACGAACAAAAAGCAAAATGAATCTTAAGAGATGAAAGGCTGAGCTGTGAAGATCAGGTAGGGACAGGAAGAGTCTACCACCCATTGCTAGAGGTGGTAGAAATACTAATTAACTAGTTGGATGTCATCATATCAGTAGACAGTGTTTAGGCTCCAAGCACTACAATTCACTGCTCAGAGCCAATCTCTCCAAGGCAACAGCCCCAATTTGCTATACAATAGGGTAGCTCTGCACTTATTTTTCACTAAAAAAAGATCGTATTTTGTAAAATAAACAGCAAATTAGCAGAAACCTTACCCTCCTCTTCTATTGCACATAGTCTCTCACCTCCACATAAAGCCATGGGATTCTTTCCTGCCTTATCAGCTGCAACTTGGGTCATAGTCATATCTAAGAACAGAAAGTGTCAACACAACCATTTGAAACAAATATGATACCTGAACCTCATTAAATATATTGAGTTAAAATCACATGCAAGATTTGGGTTCAGCTCTGACCACTGACTGGCTCAGTGACTTAGACACGTTATTTAATCTCTCTGAGATACATGTTCCTCATCAATAAAGTGAGATTATAAATAAAGTGAGATCAATGACTTTAGAAAGTTTTCATGGGGATCAAAAAGGCAACTTCTAAAGCACTGCTTGTGTTCCTGGCCCATAATAGGCACTCAATAAATGGAGTGATTACTGTTGTTCAAAAACACAAAGTTCTAAGTTTTCTGAGAATTTTAGGGTCTTGTTTTTAAGTTAGAGACAAGTAAACTATAAGAATAAGCTTTTCAAAACAAAGAGCTCAGGATTTAGAAGTTTTCGTCTCATCCCCAGATTCTGTTTCTCACAGTTGAAGATAAAGTACTCTTGTGTCTACTAGAAAACGACTGGAAGAAAATAGAGAAAACACTTTGGAACACTGATCAAGGCAAAGAATTTATGGCTCAGACCTCAACAGCGCAGGCAACAAAAACAAAAATAGACAAATGGGACTGTATTTAACTTAAATTCTCCTACACAGCAAAGTAAACAATCAATAGAGTAAAGACACAACCTGTTGAATGGGAGAAAATATTTGCAAACTAGTCATCCAGCAAGGGACTAATATCTAGAATATACAAGGAATAAAAATAACTCAACAGTAAAAAATTATAGTAATTAAAAATGGGCAAAGGATGCAAACAGACATTTCTCTAAAGAAGATATACAAATGGCCAACAGGTATATGAAAAAAAAATGCTCAATATCACTAATCATCAGGGAAATGCAAATTAAAACCACAGTGAGATATCATCTTAGCCCAGTTGAAATAGCTATTATTTAAAAGACAAAAAATAACAGACTGTAAGAATGTAGAGAAAAGGGAACTCCTATACACAGCTGGTGGGAATGTAAATTAGTACAGCCACTATGGAAAACAGTATGGAGATTTCTCAAAAACCTAAAAATAGGACTACCATATGATCCAACAATTCCACTACTGGGTATTTATCCAAAGGAAAAGAAACCAATATGTCAAGGGGATACCTGCACTTGCATGTTTATTGAAGCACTATTCACAATAGCAAAAATGTGGAATCAATTTAAGTGTCCGTCAATGGATGACTGGATCAAGAAAATGTGGTATATACACACTATGGAATACTATTTGACCATAAAAAATGAAATCAAGTCATTTGCAGCAACATGGATGGAACTGGAGGTCATTATGTTAAGTGAAATAAGCCATGCACAGAAAGACAAATATCACATGTTCTCACTCATATGTGGGAGCTAAAAAAAGTTGATCTCATCGAGGTAAAAAGTAGAATGATAGTTACCAGAGGATGCAAAGAGTGTGGACAAGAGGGGAGATGAAAAGAGGTTGAGAGGTTAGTTACTGGTTACAAACATACGGCTAGATAGAAAGAATGAGTTATAACGTTCAATAGCACAGAAGCATGACTATGGTTAACCACAACATGTTATATATTTCAACACAGCTAGAAGAGAGGACTTGAAATGCTCCCAACACGTGGAAATGACAAATACTGGAGGTGATGGATACCCGAAATATGACTTGCTCATTACACATTTTGCATGTAACAAAGTATCATATGTTCCCCATAAATATGTACAAATATTATATATCCATTTAAAAAACCCCTTGTTTCTAAATCCATTCTGTCTAACTTCAAACAGTAGATTCTCGTTCAGGACTCTTAACCTGCCTTGAGTTTGCTTGCCCTACCTGAAAAAATGATGGCCAATGTAAATGCACCCTCTACTGAAGAGAACTGGAGTGAACATGCAGAGGAGTAATGGACATGAAGCATTTTATAATCTGGATAGTGCTATATAACACAGGCTATTATATTGGGCAGCGATGTGCCGCACTGATGTGGGGTGCCAGAGTTCAAAGCTCCACTCTGCTACCCGCTGGCAGTAGCAGTGTGAGAAGCCATGGTCATTAAACTCTGTAAATCTCCATTTACTCACGGGCATGATAAGAACGATTACTTCACAGAGCTGTCAAGAGAAACAAAAGAATATAAACAAAAACTTTTAATACATCGCCTGGCACACTGTAAGTGTTCAATAAAGGTTAGCTACTAAAATGTATTATGGACCTTTTTGGTTTACAAAATATTGAGTTCCTTCTCCACTTTGCAATTAGAAATGTTTCATTTGTGTTGCTTTCATTTTTTTAAAGATTAACTAATTATTAGCAATTTTGATAACCACTAAAAAATGTCAAAACATCCTTTAAATGTCTTTATCTGCATTCTTAAGACATCATGGTTTGTGATATTTTTCAAAGAAGACTTATATCCCTGATTTTTAATGGGCTTAGTGAAATCTCCTACATGGTAATATTCATGGAGATATGTGATTACGCTTATAAAGACTTTACTAGTCATAGAAACAGTAATAATCGCTTTCCTCAAATTCTTAAATCTTACAAAGAAGTACCAGTTCATATCACACTGTAATACCAATTAATAAAAAGGCATTTTAAAGTATTCAATGCCTCATTAAGAAAAATCAGCTTTCCCTGTGGTTGTTCTTCAAGACTATTATTCCAAATCCATAATGGGCCGCAACAGTTTGAATAGAAAGAGCTTTCCTTTGTCCCCCTAGTGGCCACATACAAAATAACAATAGGTAAAGAAAAGGCTTTCAGAACTGCTGGAGTAAAAAACCATTCAACGCCTTCATTTTACAGAAGAAGAAACTGAGGCCAAGAGATGAGGACTTGGCCAAAACTACACAATTTTTCAGCAAGCCATCAGCATATGAAAAACGCTTTTGGATATTATGAATATTATGACATCTGGAAAGATACCCCAAAATGGACTTACCTAATATTTTACAATTTTCTTGTCAATTGACACTGAGAAGCTTTATTTCCAGTTTTCTTTTTCCTTCTCAGAGAGATAATAAGTACAGTTTCCCAGGGGCAAAGATAAGACCTCAGCTGTGACCAAGAATTCTGCCTGAATCCTTGGTGAAGGATTCCTTTTTGAGGAATAAAAACTACCCCTGAGGGCTGAGAAGTGTACAAAGATAGCTCTGCACAGAAAAGACCAGCAAGAGTCAATGCATCTTTTCAGATGGCCAAGGGCCCACAATGAATAAGACATAAAGGTCAATAAATAAGTTAAATTCAGTTTTTCTCAACTTTAAGGCACCCCCAAATAGGGAAAAATTGGAAGCAGGCAGGGTACACACATGGCAGAAGACAAAACTGAATTTTCTTAATTTGAAAAAAAGAAAAATTATTTGCATTATTAGTAAGCCTCTGTTAGCCCAAAAATTTAACAAAAGTACAGGTTTTGTTTGAACATAAATTAAGGGACTAAAGCCATTATCCAGATATTTTGAGGCAAATAATAAAGAAGACAGTCACGTAACACCCAAAATATGTTTATCTTAAAATTGGAAATTTCAGACTAGAGCAGGTTTCAATTTTTACATCACTTCACATAGATTCCACAGAAAGTTCTGTCAATCTGGAGGCACCTACATGATGATTATGACCACAGGAATTCACCTCAAAGTGTATGTTCAAACCTCAGCTCAGACGCATATTAACTGCGTGATCTTAAGCAAATTACTTTACCTCCCATTCCTCAGTTTCCTTATCTACACACAAGAATGATAACAGTTCCTAGCGCATAGGCTGTCAGAGGATTAAATGTGAATAATATACATGGCGAACAAGTACTTGGCACATTGTAGGTATGCAGTAAATATTAGTTACTGTTCTTATCAAAATATTGAGGAACCCATTTTCTATACTTTAAGCCTGAAGAGAAAGCAAAGATAAGCAGTGAATAAAAGTAGCTTCAGACTGGATCATGGGAGACATGCTAGTCTGGCCTCTCTAGCTCTAATGAGATGTCTGACTTCGGAGAAATCTCTCAACTGGTGTGATCCTTGTTTTCTTATCTGCAAAAAATAAGAGGTTGGATCCAAGTTCAAGAACCTCAAGTTTGACAAAAATGTAAAAGATCATTCTTGAGCTCATTTACAACAAGTGCTTGTCTAGATTGTGATTAAATGTCTTCAGGGATGGGGCTCACGTCTATCCTAAAGCTGCCAGGCCCTTTTATCTTGAACACAAATGGCTTGAAAATCCTTTCGTATGTTGAGCTGAAATCAACCATCTGCATGTCATCAGGGCTACAATACCAATGGCAAGAAGTATCACCATTCCTTAATGTGTTGCTGAGAAAGAAGAGACACTGACAAGTATACCATGACATGATGTTTTCTTATTATGTCAATCGTTAAGAGACATCAAAATTTCAGAGTGGTTAAAATATGAAAATATGGGTGTCTTAGAATCAACTAAATGCAATTATCCTCCAGTGGCTTCACTAGCTGATCCTAATTGAAGTGTATGGCACATTAAAACCCAGTCTAATTTTCTTCCATAAGACAGTTCCTGAAGTATTTGGAAAGTATCCTTGACCAACTTAAACCTTTCCTTTTCCAGTCTTACCACCTTTAGCTCATATGCAAATCTTAAGACTATAACCATCTCCAGCTTCTGTCTACAGAACCCATTCTAGTTTATCTGAATCTCTTCTTATTCATACATGCAAGCACTAAGCACTTTTTCTACCACCCCAGATAAAATAATGACCAAAACAGACAATGACTCTGCCATCAATAATTCAATGGATATGCACTCTAGAACATGTAAACAATGACATCAAGCCAAAGTACTATAGGTATTCTATGAAATGCAGTAGAGACATAGCAAAAAAAAAAAAAAAAAAAAGTATAAGTGTAGTAATCAAAGAGGAACAGAAGGCTGTAGGTGAGGTCTGTCTATTCTGAAGAGACTACTAAAGCCTAGACAGAGGGTGGTCTTTCCATCTTCTCATCTTAATCTTTGTCTTCTTTTTGACAGCCATGATATACTGTAAAATTCTGATGTTCTCACAATCTATAAAATCCCAAAATATTTTTTAACACATGCTATTATATTGTCTTTCCCACTCCAACCTGTCATTCTTCCCATCAAGTGCTTCTATAATTGGAAGGGGGTTGGTGGGAGAGAATTATTTTTCCCTCTGGAGGAAAGTAGAAGATGTTCTGTTTATTCTGGTCTATACACTTATTTAGAAGAATGTACTGAGGCAACACATTTCCTCTTAAGGAACTGTTTCTTCTAAACAAGGACATGCCCCTTCATTGCTATAATACAATCTTGATTCTCAGTCTACCAAACTGAGTTGTACATATCTGATCAGGCAAATTTATATTTTACTACAAATCAGTGAATAAAATGTAAAAATAATTCAGCAAAATTGAAGTCCACACTACTTACTATGAAATACCCAGAGTACTAAAATACTCTGTGTAGGTCAATAACATTTTGCTGCTGTGCATTTATCACATTTAGAAATCTTCTGGCATATTGCAATCTACCTATAGTGATGAGTCAACTATAATGATCAAGATATCTTAATGCATCCTGGGATCCAACCCACTTTAAATACAGTATTGGAAGCTGTCCCAGGATTAGAAAACCTGGATAATCACATGAACTTTGTGTGAATTTATTTTACTTTGTATTGAGATGTCTATGGCTCTTACAAAAAGGGAATTCCATCGAGGTTTCTTGTCTCCTTTGCTTCAATTCAATAATATCCAGAGTGGTTAAAGCTTTTTTCCCCCTTAAATACAGTATGTGTATGGCGTGTGTGTGTGTGTGTGTGTGTGTGTGTGTGTGCAGCAGAAGTAGGGGATGGTCATTCATTCCTCACTGAAATCTGTGCTTGTGCACACCGTGATGATTAAGCCATAAGCATTGTACTATGTGTGCTTTTCCTAGCAGCAACACATGTAGGACTAAGTTTTAGATCAACGATTTGGATTGGTTGATCAGAGCGGCCGATGCCAATATTCTTAATTAAGTTCATGATTTAAAAAGTGAATTTTTTCTCCTAATCAAGAATAATTGTTAATGATCATGAAAACATTTTTTATCAGATAATCATTGCATACAGATTTCTATTATCTAAAAGAAAGTCAGAAAACATATTTATTTATATGCATCCCCATTATAAAGATAAGATAGCCTCTTAATCATCTGAAGAGAGATTTAGTGGAAGTTGGAAAATCCTTCATCAAAATTAATATCCCTAATAATGGTTTATAAAGGAGATTTTTTTAAAAAAAAGAAATTGAAACTTTGCAAGCTGTAAAAGGAGAGAAGTACCAGTAATCTTGACTGAGGCATCTAAAGTAATGAAGTAGCCTAAAAACTGATGAGATGTTTCAGCTGTACCAAACTACTGAACAAAACAAGAGAATTGGGGAACAGGACACTTTCTGGATTGTCTTCCCAGGATATAAGGACACTCCTTAAATGCTCCCCTTCTCTTTGGTCCTGGGGGTGCTAGCCCCAGCTGATGGGTCCAAGACAGTACTGGACCAATCAGGGTCATTTTCTTTTCTTCTCTCTTTTTTTTTTTTTTTTTGAGACAGCGTCTCACTCTGTGGCCCAGGCTGGAGTGCAGTGGCGCAATCTTGGCCCACTGCAACCTCTGCCTCCTGGGTTCAAGCAATTCTCCCACCTCAGCCTCCCGAGTAGCTGGGATTACAGGTGTGCACCACCACACCCGGCTAAATTTTTTTGTATTTTTAGTAGAGACAGGGTTTCACCATGTTGGCCAGGCTGGTCTCAAACTCCTGACCTCAAATGATCCTCCTGCCTCAGCCTCCCAAAGTGCTGAGATTACAGGCTTGAGCCACCGTGCCAGGCCTCAGGGCCATTTTCTAAGAAATTGGGAAGGGGGCTGAAAGAGAAACCCTCTTTTTGACAGGTAAGCTCTGGAACTGTTGGGGTGCCGTTCTGCCCTGTGGACTGGAGGATGAAGGAGACAGGTGTGAATGGGGACAAAAGGAAAGCAGAAGTGTCCTGAGGAGATAGAGCTAGGGGTAGAATGCTGGCGGCTTCTCCGAGCCTGCCCCTGGGCCTTTCCAGAGACTCTGCAGAATTTCCACTCTTAACTTTCAGGAGAAACCCTATACAATAATGACACATACCTCTTCATTTGCTCAACTATCTCTGATGGGCTACTGTTACTTGCCAACATGTTTTGTTGTGATGATAGAGAACAAACCACAAACAGAACTTACACAACTCCAAGTAATCATTTAGCCTCAGTAACTCTCAGTTCCTAGTCTCTGAAATGAGGATAAAATAATTCTAGATATTTACATCAATCCTGTATTGGAAGATTAATAATTATTGTGACAAATGTTACCAGACAGCCTCAAAAATCACATAAAATCCTTTAGTACAAGTGCTGTCTTTTATATAATTTCATGCTGCCACCTGAACTGTTCAGAAGCAAACGGATTGTCCGCTCATAAAGTAGTTGTTCTAAACACCTTTGACATGTAGCTTAATGGGGTTTGAAGAATAGTATATTGCAAACAATTAGAGGTTTCCTTTGTGAGATATTAACTGGTTCAACAGATAGAAAATTAACTTCACTATCAACCCTCTTCTACCATAAAAGTCAGCCAATTTGCACATTTTTTTCTGCTAAAGGTGGTCTTAAAATATGACTTATTTTATTGACATATTTATATATTATGTATTCATGTATTATCCTACTACCACATATGCTAATAAATTACACCTGTACATATAATCTGTGGGTCTCTATGTCTGCATACACACCTGCACACCCTTTTACCAATAATATTTCTGCTTCTTGTGTGTTCCAGTTTCACTGCCTTGGACATGTTATGTAACCTCTGTTGTCTCTTCATCAATCTGTTTTCTCTGTCTTAATTGGGAAAATATTACACCACTTTTTGAAGGATGAATTAAATAAAATAGTCTACAAAAGTACTTTGTAAGCAGTAAAGGACTACACAGACACACAGAGCTAATATTTCCAATTGAATGTATAAGAAATTCATAATCTGAAGAATGGACTATGAATCTGAAGCAGCTTTCTTCTCCCCCATTCTTACTTCATACGTGTTTAAAGAGCTCTATGAAAAGAAAATGTTCAGCCTCTTTTCGCAAACTGGTAGCAATTCTTCATTCGGGGAAGGTCTTTTCCAGAAAGAAACTCAAGTCTTTCCATCATCCATGTGCAGAACATCTGTGCTAAAACCATTCCATGCACACTTCTTTGAAGCACTGGCTGCCTAAAAGAATACTTTGATTTGGGCTTTATTTAAATGCCTGAACTTCTATTGGAGAAACAAAAGGTTTTCTAGTAAGAGCTCAGTTGGGAACAGGACCAACCTCCAGCCAGTTTAACCACTCAGAGGCCAAGCAGCCTGGCATTTCTTAGAGCTCTGTGCAATGGAAATCTCCCTGAGAACTTGCAGCACAGGCGAACAGCTGGTTTGGGAGGCTAGTGACCCTGGGTGCAATCACTGTGGTAATTAGATTTAATTTTCCTAATCCAACAGTGGCTGACTCCATCATGCCTATATCTCCTATGTAGAAAATCATTACTCTCATTTAATGGTACTTTGACATGTTTCATATTTTTGTGGCTTAGTACCTTAATATTAGATATTACCTCTTTGTAACTATCAATCTAGCCATTCAAACAGCTATGTGTACCAAAGAGTTTAATTTGAAGGTTATCCAACTTCGGCAACTTTCCAAAAGGATCTTCGAACGTTAAGCAGACCTTGAATATCATTGTACACCCCTCTTCTGCAAGTCTTTTGTATGCTTGTATCAATTCATTTAGAACGATGGCATCAGCCATAAGTCATTGGCAAGCCTGAAGGGTTTGGGTTTTCAGTGTTTCTGCAAGCCCAGGGAAGCATGGCTTCATGCTACGACATCCTGGGGTCACTCCAAAAGAGTAACAGAGATCATGGTGCTACGTGAAAGCGTGTCTTCCTGGGAGGAGAGAAGGAAAGACATGTATGAATCTATCCATGTCTGCTTGCATCTGGAGAACGCTTGTTTATGTTGTAAAGAAAAGCCATCGGTATTGTCATCTCAGGAGACCGGCTTGTTTTATATGTGTGCATGTTATACGTGCTATCACACGAAGCTGGCCAACTGATAGCTTGACGAGGTACTTTGTCCCTGGGAATCGTAATTGCTTGGTCGGTGAAAAAAAAGAACATCAGACCGTTGCTGATAATAGCACAAGGTGCATTTTGATCGTATAAAAGAGGAAACAGACGGAGTCATACAAGTTCTGAGTATATCTTAAACCCCCTCCAAGAAAAAAAAGAAAGAACGAAAGAAAGAAAGCAAAGGAAAGCCTGGGGCTGAAGGAGTGTTCCAGGGAGCGAATTGCTCAGGACTTCAAACACTGGGAGTCATTCTGTCAAGGGGAGGGGGCGGGCGGGGGCAGGCACTGGGCCTCTTTAACAAAGTCCTCCTCTCTTTGCTCCCTCCCACTTCATTCACTTGCAAATCAGTGTGTGCCCACAAGAGCCAGCTCTCCCGAGCCTGTAACCTTCGCATCCCGAGAGCTGCAGTTTCAGCCGCGACAGCAAGAACTGCAGAGCCGGCGACCGCGGCGGCGGCGGCAGAGGCCGGGGCAGCCTGGGCGGGTCGCAGGGTCTCCGCGGGCGCAGGAAGGCGAGCAGAGGTGGGTTCGGGCTCCGTTGGCTATGCATACATCTCCCTTTTTTTTTTTAATTCTGTAGCGTTAATGGAAGCCAATCAGAGGGAGAACCCTCTCCGCCCGGTGGGTGCCGCGCGCCGGAGTTGGGAGGGATGCTCTCAGCCTGCGAGCCCGGGTCGGGGCGGGCGCGCGGGTCCGGCTGCGCGGGCGGCGCTGCTGCCGCTGCTCAGGACCAACGCCGCTTCCCGGGGAGCCTGGGCGCCGCTCCTCCGCCTCCTGGTAAGACTGATCCGCCGTGGGGCTGGGTGAGGGCACCGGGAAGCGGGCCGCCGGAGAAGAACCCGCTGCCTTTCTCTACGCCGGCAGAGGCTGCCAGGGGAGCTCTGGCATTTGCAAAGTTGGCTGGTCAATTACCAAAGGGCGCTGGTGCGTGCAGGACCCGCCGAGCTGTTTGGGGCTTGATTTATCTCCACCTGCCCGCATCATAAGGGTCTGTGTGGTGACTGCTTGGGCTGAGTTACATTTCTTAGCTTTTGGGGTAAAGCAGAAAATCAGGTAGTCTGAAAACTCTGGAATGCTCCCAGTAAGGAAAACTTAAAGAGACGATTTGGCTGGTAGAAGGAGCTAAAGAAAACTGTTAGCTTGCACGTTCCGGGCAACGCCTGCCGGGTCATCTAGGACAGAAATGCTTAGGTTGCAAGGAAAGTCCAACATTGGACTCCGAAAATGGAGCACACTGTCCAGGGAAAAGTCATGTGGAAGGCGCAGCTCGCTCGTGCTCCTCCACGGCTGGCCAGGCTCAAATCTGGGGGATAAAGCCTTCCCCGGACTGATTGGAGAGTGGTTGGAGTGCGCTTGGTTTTAGGTGGCAGATGCAGGAAAATTGGAGCCCCCAATGCGTTAATCCCAGAATTTAATAAAAAGGGACGCTGCAATGTTGTGGACTGCAGTAGTTGCAGAGCTGAGATTACTTCTTCCGTAGTTAGATATTCTGCCATGAGTTACCTTAGATCTCGAGATGGGAGATGCTGGAGAGGTCAGAGTGGTGCTAAGAAGTGTCACTGCTGCAATAAAATCCATATTTTATGGGGAGTTAAATGCAGGTCTCTGTTAGTGCAAGGGGCTGGCCACCTGAGTTAACTATGACTCAGAACATTCAAGAACCAAGAAGTTTAATCATCTGGAATAGCCACACGTTTCTCTTTCCCACTCCCATTAAAAAAAAAATTAAATGATGATAGTCACACTATAGAGGTATATCAGACCGTGTCTCTGCGAATCTTCACTTTCACTTCGTAAAGCACACAATGAGAAAGAAGGAAGAGGTTTTCCCTACAAGAATGTTGCAGGAGTGGCTGTTGTGTACATATATGGCTGCTCTGGAGGGGTGCAGACCAAAATATGGGCTTTCTGAGTGGTTAATTATCCAGGGGGTTGCAAACTCCTCCCTGTGTTGGAAAAGGAACCCGGGGATATGCCTAGTTAATGTACAACTCTTCCAAGAAGGACTAACAAATATGCTTATATGAATAGTGCCAAGGGTTGCTTATTTTCTTTCTTTTCTTGCTAAAAGCTTTACCTGAAAAGGAAAACCCTTAGGATTTTCTTTGAGAGAGAGAGAAAAAAAAATATCCTCCAGTTTCACTTGAGACTTGAGCATCATCCCTTGTGTAATAGTACTTGCATGGCTCTATACTTGCTATTTTAGAGAATCGTAAAACCAGTTGTGTGAAGAAAGGGGTATGCTTGAGCAGATATCTTCGTTATGTCATAACCAGGAGGGTAAAGTTTATGCCAGAGGCCAGATTGTCAATGCAGAGCTCAGAAACTTAAAAGAAATCCAACAATTGACTGGAAAATGCAATCACACAGGATTGTATCTCATCCCCTTTTGCTCTTTGGCGTGTTCTAATTAAAAAGGTACCGAAGGAAAATAAAAGACAGATCTTTTCCCACCTAATGTAATGGTTCATGCCATACTTTTGAAGCAGAGGAAGTAACCAATTTCTTCAGAAAAACTAAGAGGCAGCAGCCCATTTTTGAAGGAAAATGGCACCAATTCAGTTCTACCGTATTTGTGTCTACAATTATCTTTTGCTACCATTACAAGAAAGTGACAGTTTGGTATCTCCACAGGGACTTTTAGTCCCTTTACTATCTGGCTTTTACACCAATTTATTGCACTTACATTTTGTACTGCTAACTCTGCAAAGATAATATATGGAAACATAATCATTTTCTACCAAGTTGCCTACTATCAAAAAACGTGTACCCTACCTCTTCCACCCACCACTTCCATCAGCTTTGCAAGGAAAAACTTAGTGAGGCACTCTTCCTTTTTAAGAAAAAATGTACCTTGCAAAATACTGCTCGAGACACTTGAAAACAGCTAAAAATTTTCTAGAAAGCACAGCTACAGTCACAGGGTATTATATGATACTGTATTATTATAGCAATGCATTGCAACAAGTTCTGAAAATTAGGACTAATTGAGTGAATGTCCCACATAGAGATTTCTTTAAAAGGAATGAAATGTGACCAATATTCTGAGTGAAACTACAATCTTCCTAAGGAATTGAAAGTGTGGTCCCCTCTTCTGGCCCCGTAATTGCTTTGCAGTCATGAACGCCAACACACTAAGGCTGAATCCTTTGAACTATTCAAACTTTTTTTAGTTGGAAGGGACCTCTAGTGGGTCACTCCATGCATTTCTCCCTGGAGTTCAGCTGCAGAATGGATTTTGTTATCTAAGATAAGAGTATAACAACTTTTTCTCTGTAGACAAGTTAGTATTCTCTAAGCACTATCTTAATAGTTGTGACAGGTCAAATCATTATTGCTATTATTTCTGTACTTCCTCTAATTTAGGGGACTTACAAATATGTTTATGGTTTTCTGAGTATCTAGACTTTTGGTAACTGCTGGATGATTCCACATGAAAGCAATGGCCAATTAATAAAGAATTTACCATCATCAATATAAGATTTTCTTATTTCTGACCTTTTCCAAGACTCTACTTCCTTACTTCTAATTTACTCGATAACAATAATAACATTATATTTAGAACTCCAAAATTCTACATGAAGAGCGCCACCCCCCCACCCCCACCAACAACAACAAAAGAAATATTTGCAGGAAAAAAAAAGTGCAATGACTGTTTCAGAAATCCGTGAACATTCACAAGTTATGCTGAACTAAGACCATCTAATTCAAAGAATTCCCCGTTCAAATAAATATATGTTGAGCATCCAAAGGCTGTTTAGATACCTGTGTCATCCTTACTCCAGGTTTTTTCTGTTTCATTTCTTTCCTTGATGTATCACAACACATTTTAGGTAAGCTACTCCTTAAAATACTCTGCCTGGAACTTGGAGTAAGATAACTTCTGTAGGGTGAATCAGCCTCTTCTGCTGACAGCCTGCAGGTTTCAACTTCCAATTTAAAAATCTGTTCTAAAGTTTGAAATGTGTTCCAAATGAGATAACATCCAGCAGAATCCAGTTGCCTTGTGCTTCTTGCTTAGTCACAGCTGCTTATTCTTTGGTGTCCATCAGAATTAGGGTCTCACTTATAAAAATAACAAGCAGTGACTCAGTCTGAATTGCATTCTTAACAGTGTTTCAACCTAGTCAGTGTCTACTGAGCACACTTTATTTACTTCACGAAAAAAGTGAAAATGTAGATAATCAAACCTTCTCTGGTTTAAATATTTTTCTGAATAATGATTCTAAATTCAAAGACTCAAGAACATTATGCTAATAGGAGAACTGCAGAAAGAAGAAGGCATACACACACACGCAAACACAGCACCCAGTTGTGACAGTGTTCCAAGAATATTAGAGAAGAAATACAGAAATGCAACATATGGGCTGATTTTCTTTTCTTCTTCTTTTTTTTCATGTTGTTTTCTCCCTTGGGATTTTTATTTTATTTTGAAGACAGATGAGTGCTTGAAGCACTTTACTGAAACTAAATAGTAGTATTTTTGTTCCAGGTTGCCTTTTCCAAAGATCAACTGGTCTACTTTTTTAAGTTTCTATTCGTACAGAAGCCTCTCTTTTTCAAAACAATCTTAAGAGGAACTTCAGGTTCTCTCTAATTAGCTATTGAACCAAATGTATATAGTGTTTGTGGTGCTATCACCCACAAAATAGGAAGATAAGGGAATAGGGAAGAGTATAAAAAACCCTTCAAAAAAGTGGTGCATTCAAAATTACTACAAAATAGTTGGGTCAGAGGGAGCCATCTGCAGCCAACAGTCTAGTTGTTCAAAATTGAACTCTCCAAGAAACTTTCAACTCTTCCAATAAAGAAAAGTTATTGAAGGCTGAATGCTCTGAGCACACATTCATAAATGTGGAGTAGACTTATATGCAGAGACTATTAGAGATTATTTCATCTGTTTAATATATTTACACTAACACCATTGGGTGCTGGTTTCTTCTAGCAATCAGATCACCTTGCTATGATTTATAAGAGGTAGAGTTTCATTAATGCCAGAGTGTTAATATTAAATTTGATTTGTCATGTAAATGGGCAGCATGGTTTGCAAGCTTTTCTTAGTGTATGTGGTACTATCTTGTGAGAGAAATGACTTATGAAGAAGATGAGGCACATAAAGCTAGCATACCACAGGGCATGATTTATCTTCATATTTCAGCACTTGAAAGAACACTGTGTTTTTCTCTTTCTCTAATTTCCTAAATTGGTAGGTCTGGCGAAAAGATATCCAAGAGACTTAATAAGTTATAGGAAGAGAAAACAGCAAGAAAAAATTAACTTGGGGAAGTGTCCAAGTGAGTAAAATGGAAAGAGATGAGGACGTAAATCTTTACAGCAGAGGGAAACATAAGAATAGAAATAGAATCAAAATTGCCATTTTTACATAGGGTGCATTTTCCTCTTTATAAATAGTGCTACTGTTAAATGCCACCTTATAAACATAATTACATCATTAACATATGTATACACACTACTCTTCTCTACCATAAAATGCAAACTTGAAAATTACCTTTAAAAAATCACCATCTAAGGGAGATAACCCTCGGTGGATGGTAAATTAACCAGAGGAATATCTTTTTCAAAGTGGTCTGAAATCGCATCAGAATCAAGGAAAAGATTTCCTTAGTGCATTGAAGAATATCAACTCTTTTCCTTCTATTATCTTTATTGTCCTGCACGCTAAATAGAAAAACCGTGTATTCCTCTGATGCCTGCAATCCAAAGTATACAGTAATAATATAGACCAAGTATTCTACTTGTCACCCATTTGGATCCTGTGTGTGATATAGTATGATGAAAGGCAGAGCTACAAGACAGCAAGCCCCCACCTCTTTACATGGTAAATATATATATGTATATACACACACACACACACATATGTGTGTATATATATATGCTCAGAGCATATATATCTATACACACACATATATGTAGTGGACAGAAGGAAAAGAGTTGATAATATATGTGTGTGTATATACATGTGGTGTATATATATGATGTATATATATGGTATATATATGGTATTTATATATGTATATATGTACTTTACATGCTGTATATATGTACACACATATGTGTGTATATATGTACACACACATATGTGTATATATATGCTCAAAGTATATATATCTATACACACACATATATATATATCGTGGATAGAAGGAAAAGAGTTGATAATATATATGTTTGTGTGTGTGTATATATGTATATGTATATATATATATGTATATGTATATATATGTATATGTATATATATATGTGTGTGTATATATGTATATATATATGTGTATGTATATATATATGTATATGTGTATATATATATATATGTATATGTATATATATATATATATATAGCAAAGATAAAAAGCACTCACCAGTATCTTGGCTCAGAATTTTTATACATCCAAATAATAATGATAATAAATAATAAACTAACCTTTACTGAGCTTTTCTATGTCACACCCTCTTCTAAGTATTTTACATGCATTTCACATAGCAATAATTACACAGTAAATCAAAATGACCCTACTATACTTGTATCCTCTTTACTTAGCCCTTTTTTGGTTTGAATTTCCAGGGAATCTCCGTTTGAGCCAAGCACTTAATGAATGTGCTGTTAACAAACAGTTGTGATGTCTTAGAAGTAAAAGTGCGACTCTCTCTGAGAACTACAGAGCAGCAGAGGGCATGGGAATGATTTGATTATTTTGACCAGAGCTTGGCAGATGTGAAGGCTGAGGAAGATGTTTTTAAGTTATTCATTTTTGAAAAATCATCTGCAAGCATGTGTCAGAATTTATAATTGTAGTAGAAAGCATTGTGTGGGCCATTTTTCTGAACATAATGATGGTACTTTTTATAAGAGAATAAATTATCTTCTGCCTTCAGAGGGATCTTTATGAGGAAAGGGGTATTTCAGGAAGGTAGCTAAAAAGACACCTGTTCATTGCATTGAGAGGGAAGGGACACCTCAACCTCACAGCACCCACTAAGGGCATCAGTCCATTCTCAGCTCGTTGACATTACCATGGATGCAGCATTTGGGACTCTGGGTAGAGCTAAATAAGATAGTGTTTGTGTCCTTCTTTATCTGGTAAGTAAAAATATTTTTTTTATGACCACATTTATTTTGTTACTTCATTACTATCACAATTTGGTATTTGTTCTGAATGATTTACCAAGTAAAATTTCACATATACACATACACACACACACACACACACACACATATACACACCACTACCATGCCACCAGAAAACAATCCCCACAAAAGCAAGGAAAGAAAGAGGGAGGGAGGAAAGGAGAAAGGGAGGGAAGTTGGGAGAAGGAAGGAGGGAGAGAGAGGGAGGGAGGGAGAGAGGGAGGAAGGGAGGGAGGAAGAAACCCTCTTAATACAGTCACGTTTTATATGGTTGACATTGATGAGCCATTTTCATTACATTCTCTTCTTTCTATTGCCACCATTCAAAAAGCCGTGTAGTTAATCTAGCCTTCAAGGAAAGTTTGATCATTAGAAATATAATCAGAGAATGTGAGACACAGGAAGGAGCTTAAAGATGACTTTATCTAATACTCTTCATTTAACTGTGAGATAACTGATGACCAGAGAGATGAATGACTTATCCATGGATATATTTGATTTATTTTGTTCTCTTATCTCTGTCTTTCTCTACTGTGGCTTGATTTCTAGTTGTTGAATGTTATTGCTTTTTATCATCACCATTTAATTCTGGCATTAAAAATTAAAGAGGAAATTTAAATTCAGAATATTATTATTTATAATTATTCTGTGAAGGGACAAATGTGGATACTTGTGGTGAAGATAAGGATGTAGCCTTCTTTAAGAATTTCGTGTGTTCCTACATTTTGTAAATTTCCTATTGCAAAGAAGAATTAACATTTTCTCTCAAAATATTGACCATTGCTAGGGAGACATATGATAAGGTTTGGGGTTTTGTTTTATTTGTAACGGGTTGATGGCAGTTTTGAGTAAACCTTATCTAAATCAGTGATCCCCCAGGAGACCCAAAGTTGTATCCATCTTTGAAACAAAAAAATTATTGGTCAGTGGTTAGATATGAGAAATGATGACAACCTATTGTGTGTCTCATAAATCTCAATTTATTTGATTTAAAGAACTCAGACAGTGACCTTCCCACTGCTTTGAAGTTAAAATGTCAATTCTTTCATGGAAATATGGGGAAAGATTATGATGGCTTTTTCCTTGGCAAAATTTAAATTTGGCAAGTAACTCAATGTCAATCCTCTCCCCTTTAAAAAATAAAACTGTTAATGTTCCATGAAATCCAAAAGTCTGGGGACCACTGGTTTAATACAATGACTGACATCATGTTGAAAAATGATTGACCTGGTTCTCTTCCTTCTTATCAGGATGAACAAAAAGTAAAGGGGAATTATAATTATATTTAAAACACCAAAAAGACAAACTAAACAAAAACCATTTAATCAAAAGGTATCCTTGGGTCTCTTAATTAAAACTTACAGAGATTAATACTAATGTTTGGAATACTGATATGATCTTTGACCACATTAACAGATCCTCAAAAAAAATATGCTTTGCCAAGCTCATGGCCAGAATGTGTCATTAATAATGAATTTGCCCACTTGATTACATAGTGGATAATTCAGTGGGAAATGAAAAGTTTTAAATTTATATCTAACTCTATAAGCTGGAACAAACACAGCCCACCTTAACCATATAAATTATAAAATGAGTGTCTTTTTTTTTCTAAAAGTGAACTTTGTATAATTGTAGACAAAAATTTACTAACATGTTGGTCTGTGTTTTGAGATATGCATTTTTACTTCAAAAAGCAATTGCCTTCTAGTGTATAGTATAGATTTCAGTCATTAAAATGAGCTTATCATATTTTTAACTGCAAAGCTTAAATCTCCTTTTGCAGAATTAAAAAAGAAAGAGAGTCTCATTAATCTACTAGCATCCATTTTAAAATATTTGCAGGCCAGGCGTGGTGGCTCATGCCTCTAATCCCAGCACTTTGGGAGACCAAGGCAGGTGGATCAACTGAGGTTAGGAGTTTGAGACCAGCCTGACCAACATAGTGAAACCCCATCTCTACTAAAAATACAAAAAACTTAGCCAGATGTGGTGGCAGGCACCTATAATCCCAGCTGCTCAGGAGGCTGAGACAGGAGAATCGCTTGAACCCAGGAGGCGGAGGTTGCAGTGAGCCCAGATCACGCCATTGTACTCCAGCCTGGGCGATAAGAGGAAAACTTCACCTCAAAAAAATATATATATACACACACACATATATATATATGCAACTATATGTATATATACACATATATATACATATATATGTATATATGTAACATATATGTAACTATATGTATATATATACACACACACATATATATGCAAAATATATATATATTTGCAACTGCTCAGTTTCGTACTCAACAAAACATTCTAAGCTCCCCTTAGCAACAGTTTCTAATTTAACACCAATCAAAATGGCCTGTGGTCAGTCTAATTACCAATGCAAAATGATAAAATCTACCTTGACTGTTATATTACTGCTGACTCCTCATTTGAACCAAGTTCAGCGACTTTTCTCCCAACAATTATTCTCGTATTAAGCTACTTGTTTAAAAGTATCTAGTAGAGATATTGTCAGTGTTTCAAAAAGGATTAATTCTATTAGTGTGGCCTTGTGATAAATATCAGTTCCACATTTTCACTTTCTGATTTACTTGCTTTTTTATAAAGTGAAAGAGAGATGTTTCAGGCAAGTCCTAATTAAGACAACAGAATGAAGTGGAGTCACTTACAAGTTAATGTATCCAAGAGGAGGTGGTCCCAAACCTCCAGATACAAAAAGTGCCTGCTCAGCAATAACTTTTGCATTCATAGCAAATGCGATTACCTGGAAGAAAATTGCATTTAAAATAAGAATGCAGGAATGTCAAATGCAAGCACTATATTTAGATATTTTGTCTTATACTTTTTTTTCTTCCTCAAGTTCACTTTTGATTCTGTTACCACACTCCAAAATATCTTTCCAAAGAGCACTGTGGTTCGTTTTTCTTAGAAAACTTTTTCTTCTTGAGTTTAAATGGGCATGTACTTTGTATTCCAAAAAGCAATGAAATTAAATTGAAGAGATGACCTCAGTACATGAGTGGACAGAGCAAGGTGCTTAGTGATTATCTGAATAACCACTTTCTCCCCAAATGTAACGCTAGGGAGGACGGGTACTTTATTTAAAATATGAAGTTGGAAGCAACATAAGAGTAAAGTGCTCTCAAGCAACTAAGTTTAATTTGATGTAATAAAAGATTTCTATGTGGTGGGCAGAGAAAGGAGAAATTATTGAAACCCTAGGCTGGATTAATTGGGCACTATAGAATAAAAAGTTTGCTTTGCAACTTTCAGGTTCTGAACATTAATTGGGCATATGTTTGCTTCCCAATTTCTCACTAAACCAAAATGGATTTTTAAATGGCTTTTTTCTCTTTTTTCTTTGTATGATAATCTTTTTATCACGGCTGGTTAGAGAAACCAATCACAGAAGATGAGAGCCAAACCTGTCCCGTTTTGGATTTTAAAATATGCACTAATGTCTATAATCTTATAAAAGACTTTAAAGCGAGAAGTGAAATTTGGACTACATGTTAAACTCCACAATCCAAAATAGCAGCTACAAGACTCTGACTACTAAGGAGAGGCTGATTTGTCAAGTACTTTCCAATTTAGGTCTTACCTGATTGAGAAGTGTTCCTAAGAATGATATTCAGCCAAGACTTTTGGGAAAATCCATTATTTGATTCCCTGCACAGCAAAAGCCCACCTAATACAAACATAAGATGCCTTATGGAGTAGATAAATCCAGGTTGGGGGAGAAAGGAGAAAATGGCTTTAAAATATCACTTTGCCAACTCAAGATGAGAGTTTTAAGATGAGGGCATCCCTTGTAACTGTAAGCACATAGGGAAGGCTCAATAAATGCTTACTAGGTGAAATTCTTCTCATGTAAGCTACGAAAGCATCTCTTAAATATTTTTACAACTGATTTCCTGTTCAAACTCATGCATTCCAGTGAAAATACACTTTTCTATCTCATGCTAACAACTTAATTTTTTATAATTCTGACCACTTTCAAACGAGCCTATTTCGAAGGAAGCCCTATCGGTGGTGTCCTGAGAGTCAGGAAGACTAAGCAAGTCAATAGGGCAGCCCAGCTTTCAGTAACGGAGCCACCAGCCCTCACCTTCCTCCAGGCAGGCGTTTTATTTAAGTTGATATTCAACATTGTTGCCTGGAGGCTGATTAATAATTTATGCCTTCCTAAGCAGATTAGCAGAAGTCTGCCATTTTGATTTTTTAATTCTTAGTTTGTGTTTGGAAACAGAATGTACCCCTGAGTTTATACTTTCAACATATTTTAATTTTTAGAATTCATACCTAAACTAAACAATGTTCTTGCCAAGATTTTTTTTTCTCTTACAATTTTAGTATCCATGTGTGTGACCATGTATTTTCTATCATAAATAAAACAATTGCTTATTTGCTAAGTGAATGACTTTTTTTTGCCTCTCATCCAAATAATCCTATATGTTCTTTTTAAAGTATTTTGAATTTTGTTACTTAAGGATTAAAAATAAGAAAGATGATTGGGAAAACAGAGTAGAATAATAAAACCTAACACTTAGCACTTACAATATTTCAGGCATCATTCTAAATATCTTACATGAATTTAATGTTCACAACAACACTTTCAAGTAAATACTGCCAATCTTCTCAGTTTTAAAGATAAAACTAGGGAACAGAACAGTTAAGCAACTTGCCCAAGGTCACATAGTTGGTTCTTTTTGGAGCTAAAATTAAATCGTGGCACCCTTGAGAACCCACATTGTTTGAACTATTGCATTCTTGTGCCTTTTGTGCTCTATATACATGTACTGAGATCATAGAATAGATAGATGACAGATAGATAGATGATAGATAGAATATATGGAAAATAGACAGATAGATAGGTAGATAGATGGATACATAGATAATAGACAGGATAGATAGATTCAAATGTATGAATCTCAAATACAAAAAAAGTCAAAGGTATAGGGATTTTATGTATACATATATCTTATATGTAACATGTACACATTTCTCAAGGCTTAAAAATACAGTTAGAAAGAAAATTCATTTTCTTTTTCATCCTTCAGTGAGTGTATCAGCATATTCTATAACAAGTGAGATCAATTAATTATAGCCCAAAGCAACAGGTTTCAGCCTCATAGAGGCCTTTTAGCTTTAGGCCTATCTGTTCGCTTTAATTTGAGTCAGTCTTATAATCACTTACTGTTGGTCCCAAGGGAAACCCCGCAAGGGTGTTTGAAAGGTTCAGATTCATCATTAATTACTTTATTCATTCTGTAATGTTTATTGAGGGCCCCTGTGCTCAGTTCTGGAGAGAAAGCAGGTAACAAGACAAACATACATTGACTAGCAATTTAGGGAAAATAGATTATTTCTTCATATTCTATCCAAGACCAATAATACTAGCTTTATATATAATGAATAGGATATTCAGAATTGATTATGTTTTCTATTCTCCCATACTTACATCTTACATTAATACAGAAATTAGCTTTGAGTTTCATGATCTGTAAGGTTTCTATTCATTTTCAGGTTTGGCTTTGAACCTCCTACTCAGCTTAGAAAGAAGCACCATACCCCCCTTCACTACCAAAAGCTTAACACGGTTTTATATTTTTGATGATATGCCTCAGAATATTTTCATGGTTGTTCCTTCACTAATCCCTACAATTTCCCCAGTGATTTTGCCACAAAGCACAAAGCCATACATATACTGATCAGTTGAAATACAGTTCAGCAAGAAATCACTCTGCACAAGAAGGCTAGTTAAAATTTAGGATTGAGGTGTGGGATTTCAATTTGACTCAGCCATTTAATGAACACTTTTGGGCAAGGCATTGTGTCAAGTGCCAGATAACGCCATGCTTTGATGTCAGATGAGGTGCAGTATGTGGTCAAAATTAAACATGACTGTTAAAAGCTGCTATTTTAGAAAGTTATTCTTTCAGAATTCAGGTCTTTTAGTCATGAAATCTATTGGGATCTTCCATTACTAACTCTGGAGTTGAATGTGTTGACACTCACACTCCATGCTAATATCCAGCTGACCAGTGCTCCCACTCGTCTTCACCTGGCCAAATGTTATTGGATCTTCAGGACAAAGACCAAGAATCTGCTTCTCCAAGAAGCATTCTCTGACCCCCACCTACCTATCTCACTCTTAGCTTAGATTCCTCATGGTGTGAGTGTGTCAGAGCCTTTACTTAGTCTAAGTGTAACTGTAAAAACATCTTTTCAAAAGTCTCTGCATGACTGTCTAGGTCTTACCTATCACACTGTAAGCATCTGGAAAACAAAGCCACTGAGTCTTCCTTTCACCAAAAAGGCCTAGCCTTGTTTTTGACAAATGGCAAGAACACATTAGATGTTTGTTGAGAGAACAAAAGGAGAGAACTCATTATGAAACTCTGGACAACATTTATATACCTCTCTATATTTTTCGTGTTGGAGGTTAGTTTTCTTTTCTAATAATTTGATTTATTTGGATACATGGACGCAATACACTTAAGAAGCAAGAAGATTGGGGCCAGCCTTCTAGACTGTTCAAAGGGGTACACCCAACAGAAGGGAAATATTCCCAAGATGACCTTGGTGCCTGTTGGGGTGATCAAGCCCAACACCAGGCTGTCGGGGCTACAAAGTCCAGTGGGGTCAAAGGAATGAGAAAAGACAAGTTAAGAGTGCATAAAATGTATCCAGGGGGCCAACGCTAGATTGGAGGCTGTGAAGGCCCTGAGCTCTGGGAGCCCACACTATTTATTGCTGGAGTAGAAAGGTAGCAGTGCATCAAGTGTAGCTGTGACAGTTTAGCATTTTCTTTGACATATATAGAATATGCTCTGCTGCTTGATATAATGGAGCGCATGTTTATGAGCCTGGGAGAGCAACCAACAAGTCTGTGCACATTCCAGAGGCTACGAGGGGTTTTATGCCCTGAGCCCTGGATTCCATCCAAGCCACAAGGGGTTTTATGCCCTGGGCTTAGATTTGTGGTGCAGCAGGGCAGCCTTCCACCCTTTGGCACAGAGTTTGGTGTTCCAAAGGCCACAAGGGGTTTTAGACCCTGGACCCCAGACATCCTCCAAGGATCTTTTATATTATGACGAACAAGCCAGTCCTGCCTCCAGCTCTTCTACCAACAGGTGCCTTTGGCCAAATGTCTTAAATAGGGTTACAGATTCTATAACTGATGGATCTCCTAACAGAATAATTGAGTGTCTTGTAGGAAAGTTGACATTTTTTTGGTCACTCTACTCCAAGGCATTGAATTGTTTACAGTTTTTGTTTATTTGTTCATGGTGGAAACTGTGGCTGTATGTTATTTCTTATTGGTGTAGGCTAGTATGATAAACTTTGCTTATCTTTTAGTTTGTTATCAACCCATAGTAGTACATCAAACTGAATCTACAAAAAAATCTATGGAAAACTCTTATGTATGTGTTTCATGAGCAAAATTACCTTTCTTTCAAATTCCAACCTTGGAAATGTTTCTTGAGTTTCTACAGGAAGTCTAATACCAGATTCCATGTACCTTGTTGTAACCTTGAACATGGCTGTACCAAAAAGATTGAATTAAATTCAACTGATTATGTAGTCCAATTTCATTCCTTAAGTGGCCGTCAATGCATGGAATAGGATCTTAACGAATATTGCTTGGCAGTGAAACATGCAGTTCAACCCAGCTCTATCTGAGCATGCCAAATGTTTTGTAAGGTTGTGAGATGAAGTGGGAGAGGTTTGGATGATTTCCCTTATATTTCCCTATTTAATGTGATATCCATCATTCTAAAGTCAAAGGTATATAGAGAATTTTAAACTTACTAATCAATAGAACAGAAATGAGGTTTTTTTGGTTTGGTTTTTTTTTACATAAGTGAATTTCCTAGACTAGAGTAGGTACCATGGTAGCTTCTGGCAAATGTTCTACTGCATCTCACCACTGTGGGAAATTGTAACTTCCAAGGAAAAAGAGTAGAAACTACAGGCTCAGAAAAATGAGATCAGTGATTCCCAGCATTGTGTTTGAGCCTCTACACCATTCTCTTGCTTAAAGCCTTCCAATCAGTAACCTCTCTTATTAACACAAGTAATCTAAACTGGTTAAGGGCATCCTCTCCCACACTGCACATCCCCAGCTTTAGAATGAGAAGTAGAGAGTTAAAAAATTTTCAGGAGTGATTAAGCTAGTGGGAGTAAAGGGGAAGGCAATAAGTAACCCTATTAACGGGAAAGGTGGTCAGAAAAGCAAGCTACAGTCATTCATGCTCAGCATCCTAAAGATCTGATTGCTTCTCACTCTGATTCTCTACGTGTTTTCAGCTGGTGTATTGGGACACTTTGGACTATGAGTAAGAGAAAATCCCATCTCAAACTGGATTAAACAGAAGTAAAATTATTATTTTACATAAGAGACAGTCTACAGGAAAGCAGGCTCCAATCGATCTGTTAGATCAGTGATATAACCAAAATCTCAGGATCTTTCTGTCTCCCTCCTGCTATCCTCGGCATCAAAGTCATTCACCTGGTGATTTGCCTCAGAGTCGAAGATGGTTGCTGGTGGCAATTGGAGCCACACCCTTCCATATTTTTGTCTAGTAGAAAAGAGAAAAAAATCTTTCTCACAATTAAGAATAAAGGGTAATGTCCTTCAGCTCATTGTGCCAACTTAGGTCATATGACCACTCAATACAATATTAAGTGCTGGAAATTCTAGGTGCTATTTAGCTTTTTTAGAATAAAGACCCATTCTTGGGACCAACTTTTCTTAAACTGTGTGTGTGTGTGTGTGTGTGTGTGTGTGTGTGTGTGTGTGTGTTTGCAGAAGGTAAATATTTGAACAAAACTGAGATTCTATTTGGAAGAAAGAAAAGGGTGATAAAGATGCTGGGCAGTCAACAAACACCATCTACTATGATTTAGTCACTTAAAGTCAGTATCGCTGGGGGCGCGGCTACTCACACCTATAATCCCAGCACTTTGGGAGGCCGAGGTGGGCGGATTGCTTGAGGCCAGGAGTTCGAGTTAACATGGTGAAACCCATCTCTACTAAAAATACAAAAATTTGCCGGGCATGGTCATTTATGCCTGTAATCCCAGCTACTCAGGAGGCTGAGGCAGGAGAATCTCTTGAACCCGGAAGGCGGAGGTTGCAGTGAGCCGAGATCACGCCACTGCACTCCAGACTTGTTAACAGAACGAGACTTCATCTCAATAAATAAATAAATAAGTATTGCTGATACTTTGTGATTCTGATACTAAGTGAAAATATAAGTACAGTCATCAGTATCTGCAGAGAATTGGTTTCGGGACACCCCTCCTTCCCCCAGCAGATACCAAAATCCAAGGATGCTCAAGTCCCTTATATAAACGGTGAAGTATTTGCACATAACCTACCTACATCCTCCCATATACTTTAAATCAACTCTAAATTACTTATAATACCTAATACACTATCAATGCCACATAAATAGTTGTTTTACTGTATTTTTGTACTCGTATTATTTTGTATTGTTATTTTTTGGGTTTTTTTCTTGAATATTTTTGATCCATGATTGGTGGAATCTGTGGAAGCTGAATGCACAGATACGGAGGGCCAACTGTATTGTTTAAGCAAAGGATTCAATGGAATTCCATTTAATAAACTATAGCTTTAGAGGTAATAGATAACAAGACCCAAATCCATGAATTCTGTTCAATGAGGGTTACCTGCAAAATGGCAATTTAGAGCAATACCAACTATTTGAAGGACCTCTGTTCCTATCTTTTATTTTAGCCTGTGTGTGAAGTGGGTTTTTGGTGTGTTTGTTTTGGGAATAGACTGACTAGAAATATATCACTGTCCAAAAGGAAAACATTTTTTTCATCTAGGGATTTGAGGCTTAACTAGCTGAAAGGAAAATATAATTTCATTTTGTTCTCATAGTCTCATTTAGAAAATAACCTTAAGAGATTCAAAGGACATCAGGCTATGTGAGCACTTTCCTTGCTCTGTGGGGTGGGGGATTTGGCTTGGGCTTCAACTTTATGAGTATGTTCTGAAGTGCTTCTTAAGAAAGTTTTTGCCTTTAGCTCTTTCCTAACCACTAGAGCTTTAAGAAACTTGAAAAAAAAAAGTGTTCTTCAAAAATAGAATCACAAAACAGTTTTCTTTTTTCTTTCTTACTATAAATATCCCAAATCCTTCTTTAGGAACTTTTTTTTTCTTTTAGGTTTTACAGGAAAGGCGAATAAGCTGAAATGCAGATGTTTATCTAAATCCAAGTCAAAACAGTATGAGAAATAATTATAAAATATAAAATGAAAAGCCAACAGAGTTCTACCTCTATTATCTGGGTAATTTTAGGCAAAAAATTAGGTTCTGGGGTTTTTTTTTTTTTCACAAATGCATTTAGGTGGTTGTGATGTATGCCACACAACAGGATGTTCCTAAAGTGGAATAAAATCTAAAATCTTACATTTTGTTCTTGATCTTGTTTGTATTCCCTGAGAACTGATCTTGCCACAGTGTGAGTTCACCTCTCTGCAAATGTAACTAGGACAAATATGTTTTGTTTGTGGTTGGGTTTTGTGTTTTGTGGGGTTTTGCTGTTGTTTGTTTGTTTGGCCTAGCAATTTGGGGACAGAATTAAGGAACCATAACCATAAAAGCTCCATATTTAATTAGGAGACTAGCTATATGTGTGTGAAGTTTGGAGAAAAGGGGGTATCTCATCACTGAGCTCTTCAACTGTCCTACTTTTGTATGACAAATGAATCCCAAGTTGACTGTGTAGGTATAAGAACTACCTTGTCCGAAAGATGCCCTGTTGGATGTTTCTCTCGTGCAGTTTCCACCAATAAAATGAGAGTAATGATAGTTTTGACTTAATCAAGGTGTTGTGAGGAATAACTCAGTTGATTGCTAATAGAACTTCCACAAAGGGCCTAGCATGTGAAAACACCCCCAAAACGTCAGATGTTTCTGCTGCTGCTATTGCTGTTGTTACTATTATTTCTTCCAAATTTGCAGTCAACCCGGAGGTCCTGGGTCTTTTTAAGCAACCTGCAAGCTTTTTAAAAAATTTGTCATTAATTGGAATGAGCCATGACATTTTTTTGTGTCACAAATATAATGTGCCACCGGGGCTAATATTCCCATAATTCTACTCACTGAAACGTGATTTGGCTGAAACCGTAATGTGCCAAATGCGGCTGAAATTCAGAATTCCTCAGAGCCTCTTCAGCACCATTCCCTAGAAAATCTGCAACCCGATTTCATTTCTCATTCGGGCTTAGGAAGGTGTGAACCAACTGCAGCCAAAATTAAGTAAGAATGGGAGATGTAAAATCTGTGAAGAAGTTTGTCATCTTGGCCTGAGGGTATTACTCTAACCTGTTTGCCTGCCTGCCCTTGTCCATGGGGTAATGACTGGAGAAAAGTGATAGATCACAACTGTGGCATCAAAAACTCATGGTGTTCACATGAACGTGCACACACACACACACACACACACAGCTCCACCACCAAAAATGCCCCAAATAAAATGGGAGAATTGACTTATAATTCTAGAAATCAAGGCTACCAGCTAGTTGAAGCTGCTTTTCTAGCCCACGTAGGTGCCCCTGGACACCTTCCTTTGCTATTCCCCACTCCTATTTTTCCAGTAGTCATTTATTCATACTCAGTCATTCGTTTACTCATTTCTATCTTCAACAAGTACTGATTGTTTGCCTACTGTGTACTAATTACAGAAGATAAGATGATAAGCATAATTACTTTTCCTTCACCGAGAGCTTTACGTCTCTAGAAAAATTCTTAAAAAATATGTGGTAGAAGTTATTTTGAATGTGTACTCTTCAAATCTGAAAACACAGATGCAAGCTACATCACTGGCTAGATAATAGGGATGTTATCTATAGATAATAGGATGGGAAAGAATGTTAGAACTCAAACAATGAAAGTACAGAATGAAGGCTGCAATCCACCCATCAGAAAATCTCCCAAGCAGCACAAGTTGCAGATATTCAAATGCAGAACAGATGCATTCTACTGCAAGGATGAAATGCTTAAAATCAAAATTGTATCTCCAAATCACACTCACAGGAATTGGCTGTTGATGTCTCTGTCCTGTGTGGAGCTCAGCAAGAAAACAGGGGTGCTCCTTAGCTGTTGAGTGAAAGGCTGTAGAGAGTGGATGAGGGGTTGGGGTGGTGGGTAAAGGAAAACAGCAGACTGTTAAGTGAAATAAACAGCCCAGTCTGTGCAATAAACTGCTGCTTAAACAGGTTTACGCAGAATGTGATTGTACGTCTTTTTAACAGCCTCTAAAAGTCCTTTTTTTAAAGCCTTTTCGGAAGTAGTTTCCTCTTTTCCTGTTGGACTGTCAGTTGGCAGATGCCTCTGGGAAACGGGGATCTGCTTTCTAAAAGGCTCTTAAATAATGTTGGTTAAAAATTGCTTTTCAAGCTATCAGCTGAATAGCACATTGCCCTCTTCCCCTCACCCTCCCCAGCCCTATCTGATTTGTGAATTACCTCCTTCAGAAACCTCTGGTGTTCTCTGACACCTGTGCTGACATAACATCCCCCCCCGCCCCGCTCCTGGCAGGCACCTGCCAATTCTCACTGAAAGATGATTGCTAAACATTTCAACACCAGCTCCCAAGAAGAATTCCCTCCTCTGCCCATTGGCACCATAGAAACAGCCATTGTTCCTTATAACTGTGAGTCCGAGGCTTCTGCTTTGTAACTCCCTACCCCTGTGGCATTCATGAGCTCTGGAACATCACAAGTGGGGAGGGCCTGTGTTGAAACGGCAATGATTTACCAGAGGGGGCCTTGATGACCAGAAAGGTGCACAGAAAGGAATCTGTGCCTTAAAAAAAAAACAGGCAGCAGGCTGGGAAAAAGCCAGACACACTGGGCAAAGCTTCTGACTTCAGAAAGAGGTCACAAGGCATGTCGAACAACTCAACCACTCTTGTTTTTAACGTTTTTCAGAATTAAATTCTGCAGGCCATTTTTCTACATCCTAAGGGGAATAAAATATCATCCATATATTTTTAAAAGGCATTAATTAAGTTTAGCTCTGACACCCAAGAGTAATGGTCCCTGACCTAAGCCCCAACCTCCAACTAGGGGATTTGGATGAGGCTAATGGTGGTTGCACAATCAGATCTGTGTCGCATATTGAATATAGGTCAAAGGATGACTGCTGTCTGCAGAAAACAAAAATAATCTTTCTAAGACACCATTTCATATTAGCATAGGCCCATATGCTCAGGATCAGAAAGAAATTATGTTGTATCTAAAAGAAATCACATTGGAAGAAAATCACATTCGAAGCTAAGGCATTTGGCAATGGAACTACATTTCTGTAAGCCTTTATTTACTGATTGCAGATAAATCTTGACCTGAAATCAATGAAAAAATGTGAGCATGTCCTGGTAAAGTTTTGGAACCTCATAGAAACTGCCAATTTTGAACGATTTCATACTATAACATTCATCTTGCTACTTTCAAAATGTCTAGCTTCAAAATGTTTGAACCTTCAATGTAAAAAGCTTCACAATTCATATTAGTTCATTCCTGAGATCCAATGGAAATGGATTAAGTTGCATATACGAGTGATTCGATTTTACTGTTTTTTTATCTAGTTTCTACAATTGAAATTATAGTCCTGCTGCTGAGGGGATATCTTACCCACTTTGGGATAAATTGGCAACTTTTTTCTACTATAATTCTCACTGAATATTCTCTTGAATGATGTGTATAATTAACATTAATATATTTTCAACTATAATTAGAAGAAAAGTCCTTTAGTAAGCACCAATTAACCAGTTAGTGATGCTTTCTGACACTTTACTTGTTTATTGAAAATACTTAATTACTTTTTAATCCTTTAAGTACAATATCACATAGATACTACATTTATTGGACCATAATAAACTGCTGTGGGTATGAATACTATTCAACCTAGGTTTCAATATAATTTCTACACTGGTCCCTGAAATAATTTACAACATTTAATTTTCTAGTTTTACTATCCACACCTTTAAGAATGCTGTGAAGGTAATAGGTTTAGGGGTACCATCAATATTTAGGTAATAAAAAATGTAAAACCACATAGCTGGAAGCCAATTCAGTTCTACCATGTAAAATAATTGCTGACTGGAGCAAATCAACGCTTTGAACATGTAACCTAATAAAAAATATAACTCTGATAAAGTTAGGTAAATTGAGAATTCTAGGTCTGGTGTGCAGCAGACTCATTATTTATTCCAAAATGATGATTTTAATGTCTCCATGTCTATTTCTTTTTTTTTTTTTCTCATTGTGGGTATTCAAAGTCTCCATGTCTAAAGTAAAGAGCTTTGCCACGGGTATCCAGATGCAGGATGGAATCAAGTCTAAGAGCCAAAGCCTTCACCTGGTACTCACCAGCAGAGTGAGCTTGAGAAAATCACTCAATCTCTTTTTGTCTCCATGTCCTACCTCCTAACATTGTTAGGAAGATTGAATGAGATGGATGGTAAAGGCTTTGCACAGTTCTTGACTCACATGTAAGGAAACCAGGCAGCTCCCTTCATAGAATCACACCTGGATTATCCAATTTGACAATGGACAACAAATTTCCACATAGCAACCAAGAGACAGATGACCTAAAACCTGTGTTTCCTGATAATGACTGTGTGTTTACACTCACCGTCATAAAGCAGGAAGAGGGCCCTTTAATTTTTTTTTCAAAATCTATGCCCTCCTACAGCAAAAGTATAAAGGGGTCTTAAGGTGTTTTAAAGTTCTACAACATAGTCTATTATATTATTTAGATCATTCATTTATGTACACATTCAATGAAGTTTTGGAACTTAAAATACATCTGACTTTTTTTTTTGAAAACTTAGGGTCTGTTCTAAAAAATGAAATAATTTCAGAGTTTAAGAAGTTTGCTTGCAATCTATGCTTATTTTGTCAATTCAGTTGCACATAAACATTACCGTACATGCCTTGAGGGAAAAAATGTTGTTGCTCCAATACGGGAGACAGCAATCTATGGCTCTCAGGCCAAATCCAGCCACTGCCTGCTTTTGTGTGGCCTGCAGGCTAAAAATGGTTTGTCCATTTTTAAATAGTTAAAAAGAATCAACAGAAAAACAGTATTTTATGATATATACTATATTACATATTATTTTATATAAAATTCAAATTTCAGTGTCCATAAATAAAATTTTTGTAACAAATTGTGTATGTATTGTCTATAGCTGCTTTCACTCTACCATAGCACAGTCAAATAGTTGCAACAGAGATGTGTATGGCCCACAAAGCCTAAAAATCTTTACTATCTGGCCCTTTAGAAAAACAGTCCACTGACTCCTGCTGTAATATAGCAAGCCCTGCTACCAAAAAAAAAAAAAAAAAAAAAAAAAAATGCAACAAGGAGTATTCAACTTAGAAATAGGTTTTATACCAAAAATTCATTTGGAAGTCAGTTATCCATGAAAACCAAATAATAAATGACAGTTTGATTCCTGACTAGCCCGCAAATGCCGATTAACTTATAATTGATTTTAACTGTAGTACTAAAAGCCTGAATTATGAAGTTTAGAAATATGTGACTGTAAGTTGCAAAAGAGATGAGGAAAAGATTTCCATAACCTTTTTCTGGTTGAGAGACGGTAGCGAGGCTCATGTGTGGCTTTAGGGTCCTTCTCCCTGGGTGCTGTTGTGCTCTCTGAGCAGAGGGACCTTATATTATGCATGTTGATATTCCTCACAGTAATTCAGCCCAGGGCGTGTATAGGTGCAACAATATAGACCTGTTAAATGAAGTGGGATTCGTACATTTCTATGTTCTGTGTGTTGAATAGTCAATTTTCCATATAATCTTTGTCTCTCTTTTGTTAGTAGGCAAAATTTTTCATAAATTTAGATCCGTTTTAAGAAACACATTTTTAACTTTCAAATATAGTGGTTTTCAACTTTTTAAATTGTAAACCACAATAAGAAATACATTTCACATCACAGCCTAATGCACACATCCATATATACTCATAATTAAAACAAAGGTTATTCAAAAAAAGAACTTTTCTACATCAAAAAGTATCTGTTCTTTCATATTCTATTCTGCTTAACTATTTTTAAATTCTCATCAGTCTTACCAGATTGGTTTAGTGGGCTACTAATGGGTCATAACCAACAGTGTGAAAACGTGGACCTATATTATGTCAAAATAAATAGCTGGATACTTACAAGTGAACTGATTCAATCAATCAGTTATTTCAGGACTATTAATTGAGCACTTTAATAAGTACCTGGGCCAGACACCATGCCACACACTGGGATGCTGTAATCAACAAGACACTCTCCCTAACCTCAAAGAACTGAATGGTTAGGTGGCGAGGTAAAACACAGTAACTGATGTTGAGGGGGTGAACATTTCTCAGCTCAGCCACAGGTACACACAGGTTACAATATAAAGCCTCCAGGAATAAGAGAATAAATCCAAGTCCCAGGCCCAGCTCTGCATCTATTTAACTAATGTTTTCATTAACCTTGGATTTAAGGCATGGCTTCGTGTTTTGTTATTGAAATGTAATCATTCCCCAAAATTTAAACCAGTTTTTGCAAGTAGAAAGAACTTTAAGCTATATTTAGCTTAAATACAGTTAAAAATTGAATGTAAGTATAGATGAAGCTAAAATTTGATATTTAGAAGTTTTCTTGCGGAAATAGAAATGGCATTTGTTTTTTTATTGTCATTAAAGCCTATTAAGTTTATTTTAATTCGTTTTTACAACCAAATTACTAAAAATGGTATTATTATTATAATACATTTGAAATTCCAGAATAGTTAAAATCATGGAAATACCAAGTTGAAATATACTTGCAATATGTTCTTGCAACCATTACTATTTTAAGCTTAATTATAATATATTATCCAATGAAGCAATTAGGCATTTTATAAGCAGATAAATTCACAAAAACAGAAAAAAAGGACACAATGCTCAATCATTGTATTTAAAATTATAGCCAAAAGAAAACTATACCTGAAAGAGGTTTATCTCACATGTCTCAAAGATTTATAGTTAATTAAAGTAAAACATGGGTAGGTAATTCCAAATGCACAGCAATTTCATCCATTTAACAAAGAGTTCATTTTACTGGTAGAAATTGTAGATATGAGAAAGCACAGGGGTTTTTGTTTTTAAAGAAATTGGACCCACTCTCATTTATTTCGACAGAAAATTCCTAAGTGTGTTCTTGCTATCTTCCCCCATTTTACCCAAGCCCAGGGTAAGCTCTGGGTTCCTTTTCTGTGAGCCCCACATTCAGCCCATCAGAGCACAGTCATCTCTTCCGCCCAAATATGTCCAGAATCCATTTCCTTTCCTCTCTCCACTTGCAGAACCTAAGTCCAAACCACCATTTATTTCCCTCTGCCCAAACTCCAGCACAGACCTCCAGCTTGTATCTCTGCTTTCTCTCTCTTGCTTCTGTGAAATCCAGGGTCTAACACAGAGTCATCTATAAAATTTAAGTCAGAGCATGTTACTCCTGCTGCTTCAAAAGCTCCCGTGGTTCCCACAGCACTAACCCTCATCCCCTACCACTTCCCTCTTTCCTAGCACACTCTGCTTCAGTCACATTTAACTTCTTTCCTAGATGGGATGGTTAATTTTATGTGTCACCTTGGCTGAGCCAAGGTGCCCAGATCATTATGCCGACTGTTTCTATTAAGGTGATTTTTGGATGAGATCAACGCATTTTTAAATTGGTGGATTTTGAGCAGATTAGCTTCCATAATGTAGGAGGGCCTCATCCAATCAATTGAAGGCCAAATAGAACAAAGACTCAAACACACAAACACAGCAAGAAGGAATTCTGCCAGCAGATGGCCTTTGGACTCAAACTGTAATTCTCTTCTGAGTCCCCAGGTTACCTGTGTTTTAAAGTCCTACAAGATAAGCCATCAGATTTTTTTGACTCACCAAGCCTCCATCCACAATTGTGTAAGCTAGTTCCTTAAAGTCTCTATCTCTAGATAGGTTGGTAGGTAGAGAGAGACAGAGAGATACACATACACACAGCCACACACATCACATCCTGTAGGTTCTGTTTTTCTGGAGCACCCCGACTACAATACATCAAACATACCCAATTTTCCCTGTAACACTTTTGCTCTTGCCATTCCTACTCTCTGAAACTCCCTTTCCAGGCTCAACATATGACTGCCTTCTTCACATCATTCATGCCTTCTTTGAGCTGAGGCATGACTGATGTAAATGAGGCAGTTATATGTTGAGCTCACCCCAGATACACCATCACATTATCCAGTTTCATTTCCTGCATGGAGCTTCTCATCCTGAAATGACTTCTGTTCATTTGTTTATTTGTATATTGTCCAATTTCCCCTGATGGATTCCAAGTTCCAGGAGGGAAAAGACCTGTTATATATTGTTCTCTGTTGGGTTCCCAGCACCTAGAACAATGCATGGGACAAGTATTTCGTAAGTATTTATTGAATAAATGAATTAGTTAAAATGTTAAAAGTTCAAGTGACTTCTATGCACTATCAATCAACCATCAGAATTTGTTTTGTCCAGGAGGTCAATCTCCATTCACAGTTCATACAATGAAGAAGACAGTTGTGTATCACAGGAAAAAGTTGTTCCCTTCTTAATTTCCATACATATTATATCGTTCAAGTCTTAAATGGGGAAACTCAGATACTTACTAAAATTGTCTTAAACCTCTCCTTTATTTTGCATAGTTTAGTGTAATACATTTCTTATTAAATTAGAGCTAGAACCTTATTCTTCCTTTGTACTCTTCCACAATTAAAAACAGTTCTTTATATTTTTCTATGACACATCTTCCATGTTGGAGAGCATCAAAGCGTCTTGTCAGTGTGTGGACCTAGTTTCAAAGGTTCTACCTGCTAACCAGTTCCTTTTTTGAATTAATGAGACAATGTTGTTCATGTTGCCAAAATCAAAGCAAAATACTGATTTTTTTAAATGTGAGAACTCAGGAAGCAGGACCAACTCCAAGATATGCTAAATCCACTTAAAAGTGTTTGGAATATTTTAACTTCATAAGCACATTATACCACACTCCTTATATCTTATAGTATCTGATATTCTTAGAGTTAGTTTGAGTTATTAAAGTGAGGGATGCCAAATTCTCTATTTATTTATTTCTTCTCTCATCTGTTCATTCATTTCATTATGAGGCATTGCTAAGGACCAAGTACTGAACTAGGTGCTAAGTATACATTGGTGAATAAAATAGACACAGTCCCTGCCCTTGAGAAGCTTACAGTCTCATGGAGGAAGGAAAAAAGAGGTAAACAAATAAGTCAATACATATGTACATAAAAACTATAATGCATGCTATGAAGAAGATGGACCTGGGAATAATGATAGCAAATCACTGAGGGGGCATATTCTCTGATACAGAAGTTACAAAAAGCCTCTTCGTAACAGTGATATTTTATCCCCCAACCTGAAGGATGAAAAGGAGGAAGCCAAGAGAAGAATTGGGGGTGGGAAGATGAAAACTGGCCAAGAGTCCCAGGAAGAGGGGTCAGCATGGGTAAGGAGTGTAGGGAAGCAAGTAACTGATCCAGTTTAAGAACTAAAGGGATCTTTTTCCATGGGGCATCATCCTGAACATCTGGATTTATTCTTTCCCTTAGCCTTTGACTAAGATCTTAAGCTGTCTTGCCTGAATTCTCACCCTATCCTGGATACAGGCTGTTCAGGGGGGAGACATTTAAATAGAAACCATGCAGTTTATCATGCAAATTGAATCTCTTGAGCAGAATTCGATTTAATAGATGTCCCAAATGTTCATTATGCAGGCACAGCCTGGCTGCACGTTGACGAAGTCCTTTGTCAACAGCAGCGACTCAGTCTGTCCCCAGTCACTCACTCACTAGTCAAGCACTCCAGCTGACTGCCAGAACCCTTTAGAAAGTAAACACTACTGATTAGATAGGTTGAATCAATACTTCTTTTCCTTACATACCAATAGTGTTGATTTCGTAGGCCAGAACCAGAAACGCTTTATTGGTCTTGTGCTCAACTCACATACATTTCAGTCATCTGCAGTCAACTTTAATTCTATTCAGAAAGAATTAACACGCAACAGCTCCAAGTAATGGAATCTTGGAATTAAGAGAGAAATCATTCTCTAGAATTTTCAAAAAACTTATTTCATTGATGAAGATTTTATCTTTTTTTCAATATTTTTTCACTGACCTTTATTAAACATTTTATTAAATACACCTGAGAAAAGACTGTCATCAAAGATTGATGACTCATGGAAGAAACTGGAAGGAATCAGAAAGCCTGGCTTAGAGTTATGATAAAACTTGATGATGGTGCCATCTTGCACTTGATCTTTTATTCACAATTTGCACAAGCTAACAAGCTTAGGCACATTCGTCAGATAATCAATGCAAATGTCTTGTAAGGTACTGGGGAGAGAGTTGTTTAAGAAAGGTGATGTGATGTGGTAAACAAGCTTGGGTTGTAGAATATTACACATGAAACTTAAAATTCCAATTTGGCCATTACGAGTTAGGAGTTTTTGAGACAGGTAGTTCCTCAAGTTATTTAATTCTTTTTTTCACTTGCAAAAGTGGGGATCAAATCTGCTAGACTTGTTGTGTGGATTATATGAGAAACCATATGTAAAACCATTCGGGAGGCTTTCTCCCAGCTAGTCAGCTTTAGAATGTGTTAGCTTGCCTTTCTCTACCTACTAACATTTTCAATGCAACTATAAAATACCTTTTTCTATTGTAGTTTTAAAAATAGGAAAGACTTCCCTTCTATAAAACTTCTTACAAGAGAAATAAATCTTAAAATGGCCAAGTAACTTTTTTTGAATAGGGATATTCACTACTTCTAGGAATGTTTTAATATTGGAAATATGTAACTGTTAATACCTGATATATAGTGACCAAACTCTGACAATCAAATGAACATTCCTTAATGCCAATTTTTCCTTATTCTAAGAATGTAATCCTGCCACCTTGTGAAAGTGATTGATACAGGTGTAAAGTTTGCCCTGCACATAAATCAGAGAAAGTGAATTAGCTATAAGTATGTTAAGTTCCTTATTTCTCTATTTGTCATATGAATCAAATTTTATGCATTTTACATTTTGTCTGGAATAATGCTACAGAAAGTTTTTTTAATTAAAAACTTTCCAAAGGAATATATTAAATTGAGCTTAATATGAAAGTGTTTTCTGCTGATGATTCAGATATCAGTGCAATTAGAATCACCTCCTGGGTGCCAAGTTCAGTGCTATGACTTTAGTACATTTTATCTCACTTAATCCTCTTAATATCTATAAAACATAAGTATATATTTACACGTATAGAGATAAATTCATTACACAGATAAGAAATTGAGATCCAGAGAAATTAAGAACTTACTTAAAGTAGAATAATTCATTAATGGTGATTTTATAACCTAAATCAAAGTCTGTCTAATTCCACAGAGCCTCTATTACACCTGGCAAAAATAAAGCTAACCCAATCTACTATAAATTATAGGTCATCTGCTGTTTTCATTATTTTGTGCATTATCCTAATCAATACCATGATCCTTAGATATTTGAGGGGCTATATTTTCTTGCAAAGTTCTTATTTTTTTTGAGATGGTGAAGTCATTTGTTCTTTTGCAATACCAACTCTCTCTCTCTCCCGCACTTTTCCTCTTTCTCTCTCACTTTTCCTCTGACTCTTTCTGTCTCTCTCTGTCTCTCACACACACACACACATTCTTTTCAGCCACCTCTTCACTCTCTCAAGCTACACAGTGTCTTTCAGCACCTGAAAAAAATACGTCTCATTTTCTTTCTCTGTTGACTTATGTACAAGTTCATTGATGCCATCTTTATCTTTAGAGTAGTAGAGATTTGTTTAGAAGGCCTTTTAAAAGTGAACCACATTTTAAGGACACAGTTTCATAGTGGGGGATAAAAATTGCTCTTAAAACTTGTTTGATGCATTTTCATCTCTTTCTTTTAACTGCTTTGCTCACAATATTCTGACTTTGTATTTATTTCTCCTTGAAGAATTTGTTGTCACAAAAATTAATTACTTTGCTGCTAATAAAATTAGGATTTCAAAAAAATGGAAGCTTTGTAACATTATCCCTCCTTCTGGGAAACATACTTGTGCTCTCTAATGTGGAACTTAGGAGTTTTATAAATCCAGTACTTTGTTTAAATAGTTTAATGAGATTCTTATTTTATTCTTTTTTGTAATTATTTGTAGAATGTGCAGATCTCAGTGATTTAATTCTTAAAAAACTAATTAGTGTGCTATGGAATGATTTGTCTTTTGTTAATTTCTATTAACATTACATTTTGGTTCCGGTGGTGTATGTTGCACTGGATTCCTTGTGGGCATCAGTGGATGAAAGGCATGTTTAACTGCGTCCAATATAATCATTACTAATTAACGAACAAGTGAAAAGAAAGAAGAATGGATATTTTGATGCACCCTTCATTTGGAAGGCTAAAGTTTGAAATTCTATAAAAGAATTTAAAATGTATTTGCTAAAATAATTATTTCTTTAAAGCTATAGTTTATGATTGAAGAATACTGCCCTGCTGCATAGAGAAAGATTTATCAGTGATGGTAATAATGACAATGGTGGTGGCAGTGGCAATAAACAACAATGAAAAAATAATTGTCAACATGTACTAAGTGCTTCTGTGGGCCCAACATTATGACATTATCTCATTTAATCCTCATGGTAACCCTGTGTACTAGTCTGTTTTCACACTGCTAATAAAGACATACCTGAAACTGGGAAATTTACAAAAGAAAGAGGTTTAATGGACTTACATCTCCATATGGCTGGAGAAGCCTCACAATCACGGCTGAAGCAAGGAAGAGCAAGTCACATCTTACATGGATGGCAGTAGGCAAAGAGAGAGAGCCTGTGCAGGGGAACTCCTCTTTATAAAACCATCAGACCTCGTGAGACTTATTCACTATCATGAGAACAGTACAAGAAATACCTGCCCCCATGATTCAATTACCTCCCACTGGGTGCTCCCCACAACATGTGGGAATTCACGATGAGATTTGGGTGGGGACACAGCTAAACCATATCACCCTGTAAGATATGGATGATTTTTATCCCCATTTCATAAATGGCAGAACTTAAACTTTCAGAGTTTAAGTAAATTATCTAAAGTCATATGGACAGCTAGAAGACACAGTTAATCTCCAAGTTTCCACAGACAAAATTTGAATCACTCTCATTAGTGGTGTTTTGTTTGTCTGAGACAGGGGCTCACTCTGTCACCCAGGGTGGAGTACAGTGGCCCAATTATGGCTCACTGCAGCCTTGACCTCCCTAAGCTCAAGTGATCCTCTCACCTCAGCCTCCCAAGTAGCTGGGACTACAGGCACGTGCCACCACACCCCTCTAGTTTTTGTAGAACAGGATTTTGCCTTATTGCCCAGGCTTGTCTCAAACTCTTGGGCTCAAGTGATCCACCCTCCTCAGCCTCCCAAAGTGCTGGGAGTACACACATGAGTCACTGCACCCAGCTCTCACTACTGTTTTTAGCCTTTATAAATTAACATGTAATCTCACAATATTTATATTTCAGCCAAGTTTTCTGTATTGCTTAACTCATAATTTTAAGGCAATGGTTGTCAACTACAGGCAATTTTGCTCCCCAGGGAAAATTTGGCAATACCTGGAGGCATCTCTGACTGTTACAACTGGGAGGTGCTACTGGTGTCTAACGGGTAGAAGCCAGGGATGCCACTAACATCCTGCAATGCACAGGACAGTCCCACAACAAAGAATGGTCTGGCCCAAATGCAAATAGTGCTGAGGTTGTGAAACCCTGTTTTAAGGAGTTGTCCAATGAATGATTTTCTGGTAATCATGCCTTTTTATGGCTCGATTTCTGTTCTAACTGTTCTATTTGATGCATAAATGACTCTGGGCTTTGTGTTTATAGAAGACACTGCATCAACGCAGAGGGCTGACATCATCCCTCAGAGTCTCAGAGGATGTGAGCCATGTATTCTTCGGGCTTGTCGATATTATTACTCTTACTATAGACACAACATGAGAGCTCATTCTAGACATACACTGTCTGTATTAGTCATTCCCGCATTGCGATAAAGAACTACTAAGACTGGGTAATTTATAAAGAAAAGAGGTTTAATTGGCTCACAGTTCCACAGGCCATACAGGAAGCATGGCAGGGGAAGCCTCAGGAAACTTACAATCATTGTGGTTGGCAAAGGGGAAGCAGACATATCTTACATGGCCGGAGCAGGAGGAAGAGAGAGAAGGGGGAGGTGCTACACACTTTTAAACAGCCAGATCGTGTGAGAACTCACTCACTGTCATGAGAACAGCAAGGGGGAAGTTCACCCCCGTGATCCAGTCACCTCCCATCAGGCCTATCCTCTGACATTGGGGATTACAATTCGACATGAGATTTGGGTGGGGACACAGAGCCAAACCATATCACTGTCAAACTGTGTTACATATGCAAATGTGCATAATGGTACTGCATGGTGGGTGCAATTTTCCCCATAGAGTATTGTGGATAAGGAATCTGAATAGCACGGAAGTTAAATAACTTTCCTAAAATTGTGTAGCTGGTAAGTAAATGAACCAGAATGCACATTCCAAGTACATACTCCATTCAACATACCCCAGATATAATTAGCAGGAGAAACATAGAGTCCTAAGCCCTGCCCTGGTCGTTTGCTGCACTAAGAATAGGGTTTTTCCTGAAATAAAGTAATGCACTTCTCAGGTTAGATATAACTAAGTAGCCCATTGGGTAGGAGGTTTGAGAAGAAATGTTCTCATTACACAGAAAAATATACTTTGAACAGTATACACAGAGTATGTATGTATGTATGTATGTATGTATGTATGTATTTTTGAGATAGCATTTCACTCAGTCACCCAGGCTGGAGTGTAGTGGCAAAATCTCGGCTCACTGCAACCTCCCCCTCCCAGGTTCAAGTGATTCTCCTGTCTCAGCCTCCCACGTAGCTAGGATTACAGGCGCCCACCACCATGCCCAGCTAATTTTTGTATTTTTAATAGAGACGAGGTTTCACCATGTTGGCCAGGGTGGTCTCAAACTCCTAACCTCAGGTGATCCACCCACCTTGGCCTCCCAAAGTGCTGGGATTACAGGCATGAGCCACTGTGCCCAGCCCAGAGTGTTTATTTCTGATGCCATACAAGTGATCATCTCTTCAAGTAATCAGCCGCTTTCTTTTCTTGGAAGAGGAACCCAGGGCACAGAGAGGTTGTGCGACTTGGCCATGTTCACGCAGCGTATTAGGGAAGTTCACAACCAGAGTGCAGTTCTTCTACTTCTTGTCCCTTTTTGCCTCCTCTCCCAGGGTCCCATTCGTCATTTTTGCTATTTTCAGAAACTGTTTGGGACTGCAAATACGTTGTGAAAAACTAGGCTTTTGAAGATGAGACCGTGAAATCCCACTATCCTCATTATTATGCAATCAAATCAGTCTGTGAGACTAATTAAGGATTTTGAAGTATGTTGTGTTTCTCAGAATCAAACGTGAAGAAAGGTGGTCTCATGGCTTTCATAAGAAAGGGCTGAGCCTGTTCCAACCATATAAGGGCAAAGCCTGACAACAACCCGTCCCTGGAAGCTGCTCCACTTCTCCCTGCACCACACATCGGGTTACAGCAAACACACTCCTCTTAAAACAGGGCTCCTCAAACTCCAAAGCACACAAATCTCCCTGCCTAGCTTATGCTTGGAAAGAAGAGTGGAGGTATCTCCTCACCCTATCCCACTTCACCCCCTTTCTGAAACTAAGTTGGGCGAGAGACAAGGAAAGGAATGTACAGCAGGAGAGCACCTCTGCCCGTCAAACCACATTCTCCCAAACCCTCCTCACCCTCTCCTCCACTCCACGGTGGATGTGGAAGACAATCTACTGGGCTTTGGGATACTTTACATATTTTCATTATGTACCCTTTCAACTTATATTTTTTATTTGCCCAGTCCCATATACTGTATACAAGTACAGAAGTATATTAATATAATAAACAAGCATAATATAATAAATAAACAAGCATATACATTTGGAAGTTATTTGCTTTATAGTTTTTGGGAGTTCTGAAGAGAAATATTTCCTGGCTTTTTCCCAGCGTTCTAGAACAGAATGTACACCTCTCCCTCCCTAGCAATGCATCAGAGGCAAACACCCTAGTTCTTCAACCTCTTCCTAAAACCTCACAGATCAAGGCTTCTGCCAAGGTTCCTCCAGAATTTACATCCTTATGGCCTCCAACCCCAATTTTATTCTGTAAAGAATCAAATATAGCTTCCCTCTCAGCCACAAGCTGTGGCTGTGCTTCTCAAATATTCCCTGCTCATCAACATGCCCAGTCTCCATGCTCCATCCCACGTCCTGAGGGAACGGATCCCTACCTTAACCATCCTACATCTAAACAAACAAAGCTTAAGAAACCCAGGAAAGACAAGGAACCAGTATTAGTTGCTTTTTGCTGCTGCAACACACAACACAAAACACACTACCACAAAACAACACAAACTTATTCTTGAACAGATTTATAGGTCAGAGGTCAGAGGTGATTATAGTGGGCTAAAATCAACCTGTCGGTGTGCTTATGTTCTTTCTAGAGGCTCTAGAGAAGAAGCCACTTCCTTACCATCCCCAGCTTCCAGAGGTCACCTGTTTTCCCTGGCCCCTTCCTCCATTTTCAAAGCCAACAGTGTAGCATGTTTGAATCTCTCTCTCTTTGTCTCAGACTCATGCCTCACTGTCACATCTTCTCTGACCCACCTGCCTCCCTCTTTTAAGGTCTAAGGACCTTTGTGGTTATATTGGACCCAACCAGATGATCCAGGATAATCTCCACAGCTCAAGATCCTTAACCATATCTGCGGTCTCTTTTGCCATGTGAGGTATTAATAACATAGGTTCTGTGGATTGGGACATGGGCATATTTGGAAGGCCTTTCTTCTGCCTACCATGGATCCTCAGTGCCAAGTTTCAGGAAGTGAATCAGCTGGAGAAGGAAGCTGCATTCACCTTGATTCCAAACTGTGGAATGGAGAAAAGTATGTCCCAGGGTCAGACACACATGGACTCCCACCCCAACTTTGCCAATAACCCAGTTGTACGACCCTAGGCAGTGTTCCCCAACCTTTGTGGCACTAGGAACTGGTTTTGTGGAAGAAAATTTTTCCACAGATGTGGTGGGGTGGGCAGAGGGTATGGTTTCGGGATGAAACTGTCCCATCTCAGATCATCATGCATTAGCTACATACTCATAAGGAGCACACAACCTAGATCCCTCACATGCGCAGTTCACAATAAGGTTCGCCCTCCTATGAGAATCTAATGCTGCTGCTGATCTGACAGGAGGCGGAGCTCAGGCTACTATGCTGGCTCACCTGCCACTCACCTCCTGCTGTGTGGCCCGGTTCCTAACAGGCTGCAGACTGGTACCGGTCCATGGCCCCAGAGGTTGGGGACCCCTGATCTTAGGCATGTTATTTGATCTCTCCATGATTTATTTCCTTTCCTGTAATGTGGGGAAAATAATGCATCTCTCACAGGGCATAAAAAATACAAAAGTACCTTATATAATGATAGACTCTTAGTAGATGTTCAATACAGGTTAGTTCTTTCTCCATTCTGACACTGACAGCTCTAATCACCTGTCATACTAACTAGCACTTGTGTGCCATTTCCAAGGGTACCAACTGCCCAAACTATATCATTTTATTTAATCTACAACACAGCCCACGAGCTCTACCCAATTCTCCAAAACCTGAGTCTCATCAAGGTGAAGAGACTCAGTCAGTGATAAAGGAAGAAAGGGCAAAACAGAGACTGCAAGTTTACTGTTTTGACTCCAAATCTGGTGCTTGTCTACCCTGTCTAACAGACCTCTTGTTATCCAGTTCTGGTCACCATACTGGTTAGAAATTAAATGTTTGGCCAAAATAGATTGGAGGGTAGGAAATGGAGCATATTGCCTGTTATCTTTGTGAAGTTTGCAGAAAAGCAAAACAGAATGAGGAACTGGAGGCTCAGGAAAATATTTTCTCTCTGGAGCTGTTAGGCATTTGTAACAAGTTGTTAAGGCAGCTTGGCTCTTACGACTGTATGGCTGGTGCCAATTTGGAAGCTTTTATAGGTCTCTAGTTCCCCTGATATTATTGGCTAAACCAATAAGTGGTTAATTTTTTTTATGTAAAAAGAATTCTAACTCTGAAAACACTTGTGAGAATTCAAGAAACTCCAGAGTCCCACCTAAGGATTTTTTAGTGAAAGAATGAATTATGACAAAGAGAAATGCAATTGTGGACCATCATAGTAGTTGAATAAACATTTCTCAGTACTTAATATCACAGAACATAGGAAGAAGTTTTGTGTTTTTGTTGTTGTTTCTCTTAATTGGATTAAGCAGCAGCATAATTACGGGCTGAAGCTTTTTGCCCTTGGTGACGTAAGGGACTTTGCTCTCCATTCTCCTGGCTGGTGATTATCAGGCCAGTGACTTGGATCCTGGTATGACAATTAAGATTGAGTAGTGTCATCTGTTTCATAATTAAATTCTATCTTCCATATCCTTTGAATGCTGTATGGGCGTTTAATTGGCGGATGCTATTTCTGCTGCCACTGTGGCGTGTCTGAACAACAAAGTCAAAATAACAGTGATTCCGCTCCTTGCAGAATATCCCAGTCGAAGAGAATTTGCTTTCTCTTTGGCACAGAAAGAGCCCTGAAGTCCCAATTTAGACACAGCAGTTAAGAAGCCGAGGGCCTCTGAATTCCTGCAGGTTCTCACTCAAGGTGATATTTAGGGTCTACCATTGCAAATTAAAAGATCAACTTAACTTGCATGGGAGAAAAGTCATCTCTGTCCTGTAGATGACTTCTCCAAAGACATAGAGAACTCACTAGGGGATCATACACAGGTTTGTCTGTATAACCATCACAGGCAGAGAAAATCTTTTTTTAAGAGCCTGGCTCATTTTCCTTCAGTTACTAGAAAAAGAGTCTCTGAGAGTATGTATTAAAGTATTTATGTTAAACACCGTTAAAATACACTTCCAGTGTATTTATTAACAGAGAATTCAGAAGCATTAGGCCTCCTCTACAGATGTATCTTCCTGTTGCATCTTTAAGAAAGCAACGGAAGATGTTTAAGACCATGAGTAATGTACTCAGTGAAAAATGAGAAAAGAAACTTATAGGCAAAGCAAAGAGAAACAAATCCTCCGTGCAAAAATGAAAATGCTATTTTTTTAAAAACTAACCTATGATTTAAAAACCATCTGCAGAATAATCTTGTGTCCTCAAGTAGAACAACAAATCCATTGAGTTTAATCAAACTCAAAATAATTCTAAAGAGAAATTAGAGATGTGTAAAAAAGAAGCTAAACAATGCAGTATAGCATCCAGGTAAAAATATTATATGCTAATTAATAAACAATTGTAGGGGACTTCATGAACTGTGAATGAAAAGATTAGTATGAATCTTTATGCAAAATGCTTAAATCCATGTTAAGACGAACAAACTCTTTAAAATGTAAAACCTAAGCATATAAAAATATGCAGTAAACACAATATGCTCTTTTTAATATTCTTCTAATCACATGATTATATTTTAATTATAGTTTTCATTTGTTGAAAGTATATTCAAATGCAATATTTTTCTTTTCTTCTGGATAACAGTCTTCATTGCCTTGTTTTCATCTTAAGGTGATTCAGCCTATAATGATTTAGAGGCCAAATGTTCAAACTCTTTTTAACAGATTACTCACGATGCAATTAAAATTAAATTATGTGCATAAAATTGATATTTTAATCAAATCACTGCGTATCTCCATAGTGGTTTAGCAATAAGGAGAAAAAGAGTGGCCTGAAACTCCCAGGATTTTGTCTTCCTTGCCCTTTGGGAATTTCTTTCCTTTTTAGTATCCTTAACAGATTACTGTTTGGCGGGGTCAGAATTCCCATGAATCATATTTAAAGCAGTTCCAGCTTATTTTGAATATTTCATGGATGCTTCCTGTCTCAGTCCATTTTCTGTTGCTTGTAACAGAACGCCTGAAACTGGGTAATTTATAAAGAAAAGGAATTTATTTCTACAGTTTGGAAAGCTGAGAAGTCCAGGGTGGAGGGGACATACCTGGTGAGGGCTTTCTTGCTGGTAGAGACTCTACACAGAGTCCCAAGGTGGCACAGGCCACCACATGGCAAGAGGGTGAGTGTGCTAGCTCAGATCTTTCTTCCTCTTCTTATAAAGCCTCCAGCTTTACTCCCCATGATAGCCAACTAATTCATTAACCCACTATTTCATTAATCCATTAATCCATGAATGAACCTCTTAAAGGTCCCACCTCTCAATAATGGCACATTGAGGATTAAATTTCAACATAAGTTTTGGAGGGGATAAATATTCAAACCATAGCAGTTCCTCTGCAGCTCAACCTCTAACATAAAGAGATAAAAGGGCATTACCATATCCAGTTTTAGACCTTTGCTCTTAGAAGAAAAATATTCACTTAAGGAGTAGAGTAAGCCTACTGTCATTATGTTTCTTCTCAAATCACCCTGATTTGTTTCTCTTGTTCTGCAGGAATTATTTTGTATCTTCCCGTTCTTGACCTCTATGTCAAATGGCTTTTTCAGACTTCACAACTTAGGCATTATCATTTAGCTTCTACTTCTGGTCTTACACTACTTTGTTTCTCACTCTTTAATTAGAAATGGTTAATTTGACTTCATGTCTTAAGGCAAGGAGAAAATGAGTCTTAAACAGTATTAAGCTCCCATAAATATTTCACTTTATGCTAATTCCTGTGCTTCCAGCTGAGCCGTTTGAAGTTCTCAAAAAAGTGTTTCTGTTCCCCTCAATTAAATACATAACTGGAAAACAGTAAAATAATTATCAGTTTTACTACCCTGTACTTTATTTTCCAAGCTTTCATTCCGGACGTTTTAAATTTTTCTTCCACATTTATGTAACCCAACCCAGTGTCATCGATGCTGCCTCCAGGCTGGATAGACTCTAAAACCCAGGCTTTGGAGGAATCTTAGAGCTCCCTCAAGTGGACATATGTTTAATGCACCCTTAATCTCTACAAAACGTTTTTGGCTGCACCCTCCATCCAGGACAGGAGTATTTAACTGTCCCAATTTAGAAACATAAGTGGTTTCCTCTTTAAGCTAAAAATATTCTGAAAAGAAAGAAAAGTTCAAACAAGTTTGCGAAGCAAATGGATTTCAGTGGCCAATAAAAACATATCAAGTCAGGCTTTTTAGTTATTGGTTTTGCTTGTGAGAATGTAACTTGGAATTATTAATTAAAATACCATCTATTCATTTGGATAAAATGTTATTTGTTGAGGAAATTATAAATGCAACACTTGTATGGCACTTATACTATTGCCACATGTACTATACACCAGGCATTGTTCTAAGAGTTTTCCATATATTAATTCATTTCATCCTCACAACATTCCTCCAAAATAGGTCCTTTAATACTCCCTGTTGTACAGATGAAGAAAGTGAGTCACAGAGAGGTTAAATAACCTTTCAAAGTTTGCAGAGCTAGAATATGGAAGAGCCAACGTACAAAACCAGGCAGTTCAAAGTTCACTATACCATGCAGTTTCTTACCGTGCAATGAGCAACTGAATATACAAATACACACACACGCATACATAGACATATCTCTATAAACACACTTATAAATGCACATACATGTTCACATGTTACACATACACACATTCACACAAATGCACACATATACACATACAGAGAGTATATATTATAAGGAGCATATTTTACACAAAAAATAATCACTTGAAGTATAAAAGCTAAAAGAGAAGAGAGATAAATTACAAACATTTTAATCAAAGCTTTAAAAACTTTACTTATCCAACCTGGGCAACATGGCAATGCCCCATCTCTACAAAAAAACATACAAAAATTAACAGGGCATGGTTGTGCACACCTGTAGTCCCAGCTACTCAGGAGGCTGAGGTGGGAGGATCGCTTGAGCCTGGGAGGTGGAGGTTGCCGTGAGCCAAGATCATGCCACTGCACTCCAGCTGGCATGACAGAGTGGGACTCTGTCTCAAAAAAAAAAAAAAAAAGAAAAAAGAAAAAAACTTTGCTTATCATATTTCCTTGTTATTGCTTATCATTTCTCATTACAATTTCTGGTCATCTCATCTCATACTCTAATTCAGTTACTCTGATCTTACTTCATTAAGACCATTGAAAGTTTCTTTCCTGTGTGGCTAGGAGGACATTTGCTGTTTTTTCTACTGGAAACTTCCGCCAGTTCTTCCCATGACTGGCTCATTGTCATCATTCCAGTTTCTTCACGGAGAGGTCCTCCTTGACTTTATAAAACACCCACTGCCTCACTCTCTGCTACTCAGCATCCATTTACCCGCTCCACTTTACCTCCATAGGCCTCACCAATGATTCAAAAATATATTACCTGACTATCATTCACTTGCTTCAAGTGTGTCTCCTCTACTAAAACGTAAACTCCATGAGCCAGGATATGTTAGGAACTCAAAAGATAATTCTCAATGAGTGATTGAATTATTACATATTCCATTCTGATGGCTTTTGAACAAATGAAAAATTGTGATAATAGTCTATATCTCAAATAAATTTTTTCATAATTTTTTTGTTTAAAGTGTGTTCTTAATACTTTAAGTATCAAATTTTAAAGTCTGAAAATATTTAAATGTGTAGCCTCATAACAATTGTATTTAAAGGTTTTTTATTCTTTATTAACATGCTACTCTTGCCTGATGTTGTAACAAGAACTGATGATAAACTAGATGTTTAAGTACATGCAAAAATTGTGCTAAAATAGTACCAGAAAAGAAAATTGTAAATCTGTAAATTTCTATAAACTGGGATAAAATTTTAGAAGACTTTTTCTGGTTTTATTCATGGACTGTGTCACGATTTTAGAATCTTATCACATATATGGAGTGTATGTCTGCTAATTAAGTCGTATTTAGCAAAACCATCAGAGATTGATAATGGGAAGGTATCCACAGAGTAACTACCCTAAAAGAGTGTTACTAATAACTAGATGCCATTTTCCTCATACTTGCCATTCAGAATCCTATACAGCTGACAGGTGGGGAATCCCATCTCCACCTCCACTCCGCCACCAGGTTCTCACTGTAAATCATAGAATGTCCACATTCCTTCCTTTCCACTTCTTTGCTTCACTTCTGTGACTCTTCTCACTCCCTGCCACAAGTATTTAATCAGTTTTTATAAAAATAGACCTTTCTTCTTTTCTAGGCTCCAGACCTTCTTTCTTAGGCCTCTATTATTATATTGATTAGCTCAAATTATATACATAAACATATACATACATATGCATGACACATATATACACATATATACATGCATACACATATGCATGTGTATATAGGTTTGCACATATACATACATATGTACTCTTTATGATATTGAAGCTACTTTAAAATTAATTGCTTGCTCTATTAGCCTAGGTAACTCAAAGCATCCTGTCTCCAAGCACTCCATTATCCACAGGTGTGTAATATGAAGGCATCCCTGTGGGGGTGAGGGAGTTTGCCATACTGTACTCAATATCATCAATTAAT